>NC_056524.1:182323936-182412371 GCF_019175285.1 Sceloporus undulatus
GCTTCATGACTGAAAGGGCAGGGGCAGAAAATGGGCCTTAGAGAAATTGTGTCCTTTGAGTTCCTGCTGGGAGAACAAGTTCTGAGCTTGTTCCAACCCATACCTCCCAAAAGCTAAAAACACTGTCGCAACATAATAACTTAGTAGCCAGCTGATCCCCTGTCCCACAGCAAATGTAGGCCCTTGAATTGCATCGGTGATCATGCAGTTTGGGAGTTGTTGAGGTAGTGGTGGCGTAGTGGTTAGGGTATGGAGTAAGACATGGGAAATTCAGGGCCGAATTAGCTGTGAAACTTTCCAGGTGACCTTGAGCTGGCAAGTCTTTGTCATCCTGACCATTGTCATCCTTATGGGGAAGAGGCAAGTTACGTATGTCAGCTTGAACTCACTAGATGAAAGGTGGAATGTGTATGTAACAAATAAATAGATCATTACTGTGTCATTAATTATGGGCTTCTTTCAGAGTTAGGCAATGTTGGCTGCAAGGAGCTGACAACTGAAGGTAGACAGTGGAGAAAGAACAGAAGGAGAAAGAGTGAGAGTTCATTTCTAAGCCGTATTCCAACGCCACCATATATATATATATATATATATATATATATATATATATATATATATCACAGCTACAAAATTTGCCTGAATTCTGTCTTGCAGATAACAATAATTAACAAAAGCAAATGTATTAACATTAGAAAGTGATAGGATAGAGCCTTACCATTTTGAAATAAAGCTGCAACAGTGAAGTTAGCCTTCATTTTGCCAATCATCAGCTCATTTTGTAAGGGAATCCTGAGTCACTGTGACACAACGAATGTAAAACTTTCCAGAAAGGCTGGAGAATGAGGATATTTATTTATATGCTGTTCCACATCCTGCTTCTCCTCTTCCTGTTTATTTGTTTTTTTTTTCCTGTGCTAATATATTTTTAAGGATGAAAGTTGAATGTAATTACTTTAAAGCCTGCTCTTTATTTCCCAATCCTACTGTTTGTTTCTTTATCCAGATGCTAGTCTGATGCAACTCTATTACTGAAAACCAACTATTTTAAACTTATTTTCAGGGACAGGAAGTAAATTCTTGTTTTGTTTACATGGTTTGACTACTGCAGTCGTTAAAGTAATGTCTCAATGTATCCCTTAAATGAGAAGTTAATTGGAAATTATACCATTAACTTACTTGCTAAATTGTAGAGGCTTGTTCCCACCGGTATTACCAATTTAACATATGAAATATGCAACAGCCTTTCAAATCAATACCAACTTTTTGCAGATAGCAAAAGCCACTGTGCTTTTCATGCATCAAATCTTGAAGAAAAGTCATAGTTAAGACAAATAAACCGAGATCTGAATTCAAGGTATTTAAAGAGCAATTTACAAGGAGAAACATTTTCCTCTGTCGTAAAACTGCTTCTAAGTGCTCAGTGTCCAGTGCAGTCAGTTATATTTAGTCTTCTTCTGAAAACCAGTTCTTAGTACCCAGTGGGAAGGAAACAAGAAGAAACAATCAAAGCATAAAATAGTCCAAAGAATGAATTGTATTGAATTTCTTACAAGAGGAAATATTATAATCAAAAGGGGAGAGCCAGTGTGGTGTAGTGGTCTGAACACTGGACTATGACTTTGGAGAACAGGGTTCAAATCCCTGCTCAGCCATTGAAACCCACTGGGCAAGTCACACTCTCTCAGCCTCAGAGGCAGGCAAAACGAAACGCCTATGAACAAATGTTGCCAAGATAACCCCATGATAGGTTTATCTTCAGATCACTGTATGTCGGAAATGACTTGAACGCACACAACAACAAACAACAAGGCTCAAGGGAGTTGTTTCCTCAGTAGTGTGTGCCAGGCCATTACTAGAATGGAGGCTAGTGGACTAAGTTGATGCTACCATTTGGCAGAACAGAATTGAACAGATTTGAGGCGGCATAGAATCATATAGTTGGAAGAGACCTCAAGGGCTATCCATTCCAATCCTCTGCATGCAGAAACACAAAATCAAAGTACCCCTGACAGATGGCCATCCAGCCGCTGTTTAATGACAGCAAAGTGTTTGCTATTTAATTTGCTCTTGTGTTTTTACTACCTGAGCTGGGGAGAGATGCTTATGGGATTTTCTTCCTCATATTTCAAAATAACTTGGTTGACTTTCAGTACTGTGCAATCTTAGAGGAGGTCACCATTTGGTGTTCAGCTTCTGGCAGCAAAATGTACTAGGCTAGCTTTTCGTATGTATACCTCTCATATTCCCATTGAGTCCAAGCTTGAAGCAAGAAAAAAGGCTGGTTTGGACAATGGCATACTTGTTGCACAGGCTTCCATTTCTTGGAGTGAAACTCAGAAAGGTAACTATTGTGGGCAACAGCTCCAAGATTTCCTAGCTAGTACGGCAACAGTCATTTTTCCATGTTCTGCTCTTGAGGGCATACACACTACAAGGGAGATCAAGGCTCTGTTGAGTCCCATTTCAGTCCTGGTGACAAGACACTTATGTATATGTATATGTTGTTGTTGTTGTTGTTATTGTTGTATCTTCAAGTTGTTTCCAACTTATGCCAGCTCTATAATGGGGGTTTCTTGGCCAGTTTTCTCAGATGGGGTTTGCCATTGCCATCATCTGAGGCTAAGAGACTGTAACTTGCCCAAGGTCGCCTCATGGGTTTCTATGCAGAATGATTTTAACCTAGCATACCCAACAACTATCCAGATTAGGCAGAGACAGTCCTGGTCAATCCTCTTATTTATTCTACTTTTTCAACAGCTTTTAAAATGCCCTAGTTTCTCTCTCCTCCTCCCAATTCCCCCCTTTGTCCTCAGTTTGCTTCACTTGCTGCAAATTGAGTTCAGAATGCAAAAGCAGTCAACTCAGCAGCAGGAGAGAGGAAGAGGGGGTGGAATCTGGCTACTCCCAGTAGGCTCAGGCAAAGGCCAACTGCTGCAGCCTCTCTTAGCTTGTGTGGTTTTTCCCATTAATAACCTTTGCCATCTTGACCACATTCTGATGTTGCTTGGCCTTTGGTGAAATTTTAGTGGGCACGCTGCAGTTTTCTTTTTTCTTTGGTGCAATGTTTACAAAGGAAATATTTTCTAATTTTCTAATTTCTAAGATTCAAATTTTTCAATTTACCAACTACTATTTTCCCGGACAATTTTGGGCATATACTTGGATATGTATGTTACTTTTCCTTTTATAGCAGAGTTCTCTATGTGTGTGTACAGAAGTAAGTCTAACTGAATTCAGCGGGGCTGGTTCCCAGGTAAGCAAATGTAGGTTTGAATGCTTAATGCTTGGATTAATTTGGTGAAAAAAAAAAAAAGATCTTTGTCTGTCAGATTCTTGTTACCTGTGCATCTAGTATTCTCTTTCATCTTTCACTGTCAGCTACTGATGAAATGCTCTGTTCCTGTTTCTTTTGTGTCAATTTTCATTGTGCTTTTCAATTTAATTGGGCAATTTATTTGAATTATATTTGCTGTTTGCCTGGTGGAGCCAATAGTCAGAGATAATGAATTACAGTTGTATCTTGGGCTTTTAGAGTCTCTGTTATGTATACAGCTTGTGGCAATTTTTGATATCAAAACCCCATTCAAAAGGCATTTGCAAAACTTTGATAGAAGAGAAAAATATAATGCGGAAAGAACAGGGTTGCGCTAAATTTTAGCAGATGAACATTTTCAGGGTGAAACGTGTGCTTCTGAGAGCACTGAAATTGTCTCTGAAATGTCCTGCTTTATATATTGTTTTTAATAGTCTGGTTTGGTTTTATTGTTTCCCCAGGGTTATTCTGCTTTTTTGCCATTTCCCTCTTCCTGTTAAGGATATCCCTGCTCCATCAAGGGGAAAGCTGATTACATCATTTTGAGAGAAACTGTGTCTGTGCGGTATTTGCCTTCATGTTGTCTTCTTCATTTAATAAGGGTTTCATAGGCAAGAAATAATCAGAGGTGATTTTGCTAGTTACTTCCTCTGAAACAGAGCCGACAGCACCTGCTATTTGTTCGTAGTTTCTCATTCAGGTACTAACCAGGGCTGATCCAGCTTGGCTTCCAAGACCAAAAGGGATATGGCACCTTTAGAAGATTTAGGCCTTGCTTCTTTATATGTTAGGGTTACCATATGTCCCAAAAAACTGGATTGGAGAGTCTAAACAATATCCCAGCCCATCTGGGCATTTTAGATCATTCAATCCCGAATTCCTCCTTTGTTCCGGCAGGGCACATTTTGTCAATCTGAGATTGACAAAATGTGCCCTGCCGGAACAAAGCAGGAATAGTCGGCTGAGCTCGGCTCCACCTCCTTCCATGCTCACATGAGTCACTTCTTCTCCTGAAGCGGCACTAGGGCCTGTGGTCAAGATGGCGACTGATGCTGGCCCCAAGCGCTCCACCATGCTTCGCACAGAGCCAAGCAACAAAGAGGAGGACTACTTCCAGGTATGACCCAGCAGGCAGGGGAAATTCAAGGAGGGAGGGAGGGGGGCTGGGACCATGCAGGCCAGGAGGAGATTTGGCACAGGCCACGGCAAGGCCTCCCTGGTGCGGCCATGTGGGGGCTTGGTCAGCCAGCTGGCTGAACCTCAGGAAGGGCGATCTGGCATAGTGAGACCTCAGGTGCAGCCACATGGGGTCTCAGCTGGCGAGCCGGCCAAACCCCAAGGATCTGGTGTGGTGAGGTCTCCTTGGACCTTGGGTGAGGTGCAACCAGCGTGAGAGCTGAGGAGATCTGGTGCGGCCAGCAGGGCCTCCCTCTGGCTCTACCTTCTTGTCTCATCTGTAAGCAGTAATGGACTCAGCATTTGATATTAACAGAAACTCACGTTAATACCAAATGCTGGGTCCATTACTGTTTATAGATGGGACAAGAATGGGAGAAGCATGTGGAGGTATGAAAATCTTCCCCTTGATCAAACGATTAAAAGGATTTAATAACTATTTAATGATGGGAAGAGGACACTTGCCTCCTCTTGTGATAATCTCCTTTGTATGAAATGCCGAGCAATTAAGAATCAGTTGCACTCATGAGACCTGATGATAAAAGTCTGGGAAGGATGCCAGAGCCTCTGTCAGAGGTTAACTGATTTCCCTGGTGTGAAAGCACTTTGTTCCTGGACTAACTTCTTGACGTCTTGGCTTTTAAAAATATGTAACTATAATGATAAATACAGCCGGCCCTTCTTATACACAGATTTTTTATACATGGATTCAAGCATACACAGTTTGAAAATGTTCAAAAAAAGTAAAAATTTCAAATATCAAACCTTGATTTTCAATTTTTTTAAGGGACACCATTTTGTTATATCATTATATTTAATAGGACTTGAGCATACATGGATTTTGTTATACACAGGGGATTTTGGAACCAAACCCCAGCGTATAACAAGGGTCCACTGTACTTCTGGGAAGGTCTAGAGACAAGAGCTTGGGAAAATTACTCCCTGCTGTGTGGAGAATTCTTGGGGATTTAGTCCAAAACCTTTTCCAAACTCTGCTTGGAACTCTTAATGATTTTGTACTTTAGTTGTGACTGACCAGTTATTTTTAAAAAGGAACTTTCCAACCTCTGTCCATCCTTAACTTAATCCTGTTGCTCTACGTTACAAATCATGTGGGATACAAGCATGCATGTCCTTTTGTTGACTTGAGCCCACATGCTCTTCTGGCAGTCTCTGCACCTATGATTGAGTAAACAGTGTGGCACTGTGCTGAAGTCACAGCTGGAGACATTCTGTGGTTGCTCAATGGCACACCCCACGCTGGTGATATCTATTCAATGGGGAAGTACTTGCTAAGCTTGAAATGAGCTTTCAACTTAAGACTTTATTTAAAGATGATGTGTAGCTCTTGATTATAAACCGCACGGCATCTAACTCAGTGTTTTGATTGATTAAACAGCACTTTAAAACCAGGGAATTGGGATTAAATGAGCGGTGATTGCCATATGCATTTTTATGCTTCAGCAGCTCAAGTTCAAAAAGCTGTGTCAACAGTATGTTAGAAGTAATACCTTAATCCCCTACCAAACCTTTTTACAAAGGTAGTTTTAATTTTTTTTAGTAATCATCATCACAATAAATAAAATGACACTAGTGCCTTGTACTGACCAATAATACTGGGAGATTTGCAGCAATATTTTCTCCCTGCCAAAGCAAATTGTTACATTTGTTAACTTACGTTCTGCATAATAATGCACAAGATGATAATCGATGGATAACTAGCTAGAGAACATTGGGAAAATCAATGCTAAGGGATTTTTTCTGGTTTTGTTTTACAAAACCCAATAATTCTGAGACTGTAATATCAATATCCATTCGCCTCTCTTTTGACTCCCTTTATCTCTTTTGTGGCTGATCCTTAATGGCATGGAAAGATTTACATTTCAGACTGTTTCTATCCTATTATATTGAAGGACTAGTTCCACAATATAACCTTCTCACCAAGGGAAGGATTTCTACCTTCTAAAGAAGCTCATTTACTTAGCCATTTTTGGATATTATCAGCAAACACAAATTTTTATAGCAGAGGACAATTTTCAGGGATGTTTTGTTATTTTAAAAAAGATGTTTGTCAGTGCAGGTCTTCTTCCTAATTAATATAGTGGGACCTCAGTATCCAAGGGGATCCTTTCCAGATCTCCCTGTGGATACCAAAATCTGCAGGACCTCAAATCCCGTTGTCTCCACTGGCAGTGTGTGCATGCAGCCCACTGCCATTAGGGACAATGGGGCCTCAGGTAAGCCTCTGTTGTCCCCAATGGCAGTGCAGGCATGTGGCTGTGCTGCCATTAGGGACAATGGGACTTCAGGTAAAGTCAAGTTGTCTCTAATGGTGGCATGGCTGCATACACATACCGCCACTGGGGACAACGGGGGCTGTCCCTAATGGCTGTATGGCCACATGCACATGCTGCCATAAGGGACAATGGGTGGCTTCTGTCCACGGATGATTAAATCTGTGGATGGCAAGTCTGTGGATACCGAGGGTCCACTATATTAGCATTGCTAAAAGAAGATCTAAGGTTTTGGGAGGAAACATTTTTATTGTCTTGAGTCAGGGGAAAGAGGAGGAAATGTTCCATTTGGTTGGTCTATCTGTTGCTACAGTTCTCTGGGCTTTTTAAACAAACAAATTACATTACTATTGGAAGATTCAGAGGCAATTCTCAGTACAGGTTGAGTATCCTTTATCTGGAAATCTGAAATCCAAAATATCCCAAAATCTAAAATTTTCCACATTGGTGGCTGAGATATTGACACCTTACTTTCTGATGGTACACTGTACACAAACTTTGTTTCATGAACAAAATTATAAAATATATTATGTATAAAATTAACTTCAGACTATGTTCATAAGGTGTATACAAACATAAATGAATTTCATGTTTAGACTTGGGTCCCATCTCCAAGATATCGCATTATGTATAATCCGATCAGCAAATCACTTTAAATCATAGTGGGAATGAGGCCTAGGGTTCATCACCTTGGATTGTTCCTTTGAAATTTAGACTAAAATCCAGAACATATTTACAACCCTACTGATATGGAAGCCATCAGCTTCCACTGCATCCACCAAGCAAGGAGACTGGTAACGGCTGTGGGATTTTTGCCCCTTATTGATTTCCCTACTCATCGTGGCACGTTATTATATAAGGCTTGTGTTTTAACAACATTATGGAGACACAGTTTTTGGTTTTTCTTTTACTATAATTTGAAATCTGGATTGCTTCACTGGTACAAATTACTTTGTATGAATTTGATTCAAATCTGACTTGAAAGAGCCTGAATTTGCCTGATTCAACTCAAGATTCCTTTGGGGTTTTTTTTTCCTTTGGAGAATGAGCACAAAAACTAGAAAGAGGATGTGGGCACAGTTCATCCTTTCCACCTGGCAGATATGTTTAGACATACGCACTTTGTGGCTATTTAGCCAAACTGTTGCTAGTTTTCATAGAAAACAAATTTAACCTAGCATGAACCTAATGAATACAATTCTTTAGTGAAGTCTCTCTCCCTCTCTCTTTCACACACACACACACACACACACACACACACACATGTGTGTATCACACATGCTTGTGTGTGTGTAAGTTTACTGTGTATATGCAAAATTTCAATGAAAAACATATTTCCTTAAAACAGTACAGATTTCAGGTCAGTTCAAGCTTATTTCAAGCTGCATTTTCATTTTAAAGAGTTTGAAAAAATTGCTACTCCATATGTTTTAATAAATAGTTCATGAAAGCTGAGCCCAAATTCTTAACTGATCATATTTTTCCACAAGTTAAATTGTGTTGCTGAAGGTCCATACTGTGTTCCTGTTGGATGGATGAACAATATGAATGGAAACCAAACAGACTCAAAGTTGTCTACCTCTCTTTCTTTTATATTTCCTTTGACAGGTTAATTTCTCTGAGAGAGCCATTGCCCACATTCTGTTCAGCTGCAAACTTACTGATAAACCCTAGGCTAGGTTTCCATCTTATAGCACTTTCTGCTCTAGCAGCTGCCCACAAAAGACCTATTATGTAATAGATTTTCATCTCCTCCTCCATGAAAATAGAAAATACTAGCAAGCATTTCATAGAAAAACAAATCTATCTGTAGCAAAGTCTTGGATTATTTAAAACAACAGCCTCTTTCCCTCTTTAAACTATAGCTGTCTTATAATTTAGATGGATACAACAGAATAAGTTATCATTAGCTTGATACTATAAACAGTTTTTGAAGGGAAAGACTAGGCTTGAGATGACATCTTCATTGATTTTAGCAGAACTGATATGCAAAGCAAAATCTGCCATAATGCATTTCAGTGCCACCCAGTCATCTTAATGGGGATGGGAAATATGGTAAAACATAATAATTACACTGGATTTCCATTTACTGCTACATAAACAGATATTTACCGAATACTTTATTGGAAAGTATGTGCCTGCTGTGGAAGATACTGTTGTGATCAAGGTAGTAAAATACCTTCATTAAAAGAAACAACAACAACAACACCCTCGCTTTTCATGAGTATGTGTTGCTGCCTGTACTGCTGAGGTTTGCTTTCTTCAGACAAATGGGATTTGTTCAAGGATAAAACAATAAAGATTTCTTACCATGTGGTCTAAGTTGCAAAAGACAAGTTATTATCTGTATAATTTTCTTCATCTCTACTCAGAAGTAGAATCATAGAATCATAAAGTTGGAAGAGACCACAAGGGCCATCCAGTCCATTGAACTCATTGGCATTTGTTGTCTAGTATGTGGATGTTGAATTGCAGCCTAAGTCAATAATAAACTCTGCACAACTCTTCATTTAAGTGCTTTTATCCTGCCCTTTACCTTGCAAGGTTCCTAACACAGCTTACATAAGGTCTGTAAAAACAATAAAATATAGATGTGATCTTTAGCCTCTTGGGGAAGAGTGGTGTTTTGGCCCAATGGTTCCTATTCCACCTCCTACCAGGGCAGTTGGTTTTCTAATTGCCACAGTGCGGGGGGACCACATCCAGTATCAGCTAGCAAAGCATCCAGGGGAGAAGGCAACAGTTATTGTTTGGCTGCTTTTTCTGGAAACCAAATCTTACACCAATGTCTACAGATTGGAACTCATTTTGAAAAAGTTGCCCTAGCATTTTAGAGTTGGCTAGGGTGGCCAGATGAAAAGGAGACAGAGCTCCTCTATCCTAGTACCTTATTGCACTGGAAAAGAAAGGCAAAACTGAGCAGGAGAGCACTGGCTTTCTCTGTGCCTCTCTGTATACCATTGGAGCACATCCACTCTCCTCCCAGAGAGAGACAATCATAAAAGCATGCCTTTTGTTAAATGGATTTTTCTAGTATGACAAAAGACACACTTTTAGGATTGTCTCCCCCAGGAAGAGAACAGAAGCACTACAGCATCATGTGGAGGGGCATAGAGAAAGCTGCTACTCTTGCTCTCTGTTTCATCTTTTTTAGTAACGTGATAAGGCTCTTAGTTGTCTGTGAGAAAGGAAATTTCAACAGGGGGAACTGAAGCTAGGAATGGATGATCCTCAGGCTCCCTTCCACATATATAATGGTTCCAGGACTGTTTTCAGTTGTGTTGTTCTGCTAGCAGAACAGACTCTACTCATGAGTTTAATATGGATTTTTCCCTTTTCCTGCAGCATCTCCATGTTGCCATCTGCTCCAGAGGGTTGAATATTACAAAGGGGAAGAGAGAAAGGAATCTCATTCATGCATAACAATAGATGTCACTGCATAATTTCCAGGTTTCTTTGAAGAAAAGCTAAGAGAGAAAATAAAAATAGAAATTAAAGATTGTATTGAAAGGCCTGGAGGGTCTTTTTATAAACTAAGATGTTTTCAATATCCTCACCAGATGCAGCTGGTGGCCCATTATGTCTGGGTGGTGAATTCACATTGGCTTTTACCAGAGCTACTCTTGTTTTCATGGCAGCTACCCATGGTGCTGAAGGTTATCCCCATGTTCAGCACTTTGGACAGCATTTAGAAAGCCCAGCATGGATGCACTGTCCCAGAAAAACAGCCACCAGTAACATTTGATGTTCACTACAGTGGCTATGAGAAGGAATGGGAAACAAATCTGAGAGTTTCACTTTCACATTAGACATTTTTAAACCGCATGTTCTTTTCTCCAAAGATATGAACAATTTACAAATCTTGATAAATTTCTTCAGTAACAAATTGAAATAAATTTCTCCTTCATCTGGACCAGCTCAATTTGATAGATGAGGAGCTTTACAAAAATAGAAATCCTAATTGTGCTGTAATATGATTCAATACAAAATGAAATCTAAACTCAAGAGGTAAGCACTCAGTTGTCTTGACTGGATGGATGTGTCTGTCAGATTCAATGTCTCTCACATCTCAGTTTTTACAAATCTCAAATTCTTTTCAGGTGAATATGAAGAAGTTTGAATAAATTCTTATTAAAAAACAAACAAAAAACCGACCAATACCTTACAGTGCGGAGAAATGGCCATCTCATTGTTTTACTATGCTCTTGGTTTACTTGTCAGTTCACCATAGATGAAATGCTCTTTTTTTGTTATTTCTCCAGTATACTCCTTGAAGATTTAATTGTACTAATTCTATAGTGAGAGTACTCATCCCACAGAGAGAAATGGTTAAAAACCAAAATAGGGATGTTTAATTTTATCTGCAAGTTACAGCTTCTATTGGAAACCTTTCCCTTGAATTCCCCCCCCCCCCCCCCCGGATGGTAATGCCAGGCCCATATATAATTTCTTTGTTGGCTTCTTTTTTTTAAACAGCAAAGTACTAGACTAGATGGGCACTGATTGAATCACTGATATTCTAAGAATATGTTTATTTCTTGATCTTAGTGAAACTTGGTGCAACACATTTTGAGAATCTGCAGAACCGAAATTACAGGTATCATTGGGTAATATGTGTCCCTGTGAAATGGGTTTTGTGCACAATTCATAGAATTTACAGAAAGAAATTACCAATAAAACCAGTATGCCCACAGTTTATGTGTAGGATCCAGCAACCATGGTTTATGTTTTATAATCCAAAATGTTCTAAGACCTGGTCCTTGGGGTTTATTAATGTTAGTCCCATTAGCACACAATGCAAAATCATCTGAAAACTTTTGATATGCTCTAAGGGACCTTGAATGTATTTAAAGCAGGCATGGAAAACATATTTCCCTTCAGATATTGTTGGATTATAGCACCCATGTTTCCTCGCCACTAGCGATACTGTATACTGACTGGGCCTGCTGGGAGTTGCAGTACAATAATATCTATAGGGATAATACGTTTCTTACGCCCAAAGTACAGGTTCAAAACCATCTGCTCAATCTTCTACTGATCTCCTCCCCCCTTTAAAAAAATTGTATAATAATAATAATAATAATAATAATAATAATAATAATAATAATGTTTATTTATATACCGCTTTTCCAAATTAGATCAAATGTTGTTCTATTGAGCTGATCGCTTGGTGTTTTAAATTAGCTCCAGCCTCCTGAGCTGCTGCTGAGACGAGCGATGGAGGCAGGGATTATCGCACACTAAATCACCACCAAATCACCGGCTGCTATCAGCCTGGGTCCAAGCCGTGCTCCACCAGCACTTTTTACAAGTCAGAAAGCTTTTTGGCTTCTAAAAAGTGCTGGCAGAGCATGGCTTGGACCCAGCTGAGACCTGTGCTGATGGCGGCTGCTGATTTGGTAATGATTTAGTGTGCAATAATCCCCACTTCCATACTGCATCCTGGCTGCAGCCTGGGAGGCCGGAGCTGAATTAAAACGCCAAGCGATAATCACAAACTTTTTACTGAGAGAACAAGAGCTCAGCACAAAACAGATCAGTATAGATTTCAAGTGAACCAGAAGGGGGAGCTCATGTGCTTGCTCTGTGTATTTCCATCAAACTAAAAAACAACAATTTCTGTCTTTTGTTTTTTTTACTGCGACAGAGCCATTTAAAACTGAGAGCAAATTCACTCACCATTGGATAGAGTAATGTTTTTATATGTTCCTGACTGATACTAAAGTAAATAATTAAGCATCATTCTTGCCCCCACATGGAACCCAAATAAAAGTAGGATATATCAGAGGTAGGAAAACTAGTGAAAATCCCCCACTATGTTGTTTACACTAAAACTTTTAAAAGCTCTATGTTAATTATATTTACATCAAAAGGGGGATTCTTATTTTAATTGTGTTAATTTTAATCTGTTTAAATTTACATCACTTTAGCACACTAAATTTTTATTGGAATGAAGGTGAAAACTCCCATCTAGGGCTGTATCTGCCCTGCAGAATTAATATAGTTTGACTATCCTTTTACTGCCCTGGCTCAGTGGCATGGAATTCTGGGATTTGTAGTTTTGTGAGATATTTAGCTTTCTCAGTCACAGAGCTCTTGTGTCACAACTACAAATCCCAGAACTGAATAGGACGATGCCATAACAGGTAAAGCAGTATCAAACTGCAATGTGGCATCAGCCTGGTTTGATCTTGGGAAACAAGAAAGCAGCTTCCAGAATTTTGGAATACCATATTTCTCACTCATATACTGGAAGGGAATCAGTGGGTTTAAAGAAATGTATATGCACACATACACAGAGAACAAGGATGGAGGAAACAGATTTTTTTATCTACAAATGTGAGTTAAAAGCCAGATCACTTTGAGACCCTCCCATCAGTAATATACTACAATCAGAATCTTGCAACATATTTGGTTATCAGATCAAGTTTGCTGGCCTTTCAAATGTGCCATCAAACTTCAGCTGGTTCAAAGAGCTGTGACCAGATTGTTAACTGGGGCTGACAACAAAGAGCACAAATCTCCCTTGTTGGCTGCCAGTCAATTTCTGGGCATAATATGTGCCTTCAAGTCACCTGTCAACTTACAGCAATTTCATGAATTCCATAGTGTTTTCTTAGGCAAGGAACAATAAGAGATGGTTTTGCCACTTCTTTCCTCTGAAATATAGCCTACCACACCTGGTATTCATTGGTGGTCTCCCATTCAAACAGGGCTGGCCCCGTTTAGCTTCCAAGCTCAGATGGGATCTGATATTGGCAAGAGCTGCATTTTATCAGCAGGTCCTTCTCTGACCCAGTTACTGTTGCACACTTGTACCCAGGTACTATGTTAAAAGAGCCAAGAGTGAATCATGATTGTCACTCAATCTCCTGTTTGATGTGTGAAGCATCAACAGCGGCACCAGGAATAAGGTGATAACTAATTATTAACCAGATCAGGAATTTAATATTCCACTTTAAATCCATTTATTTCTAAAAATCATATGAACTATAAGCAGTTAATCAGTATACTAAAATAAACAAAGATACCTATATCCATCTGTGTGTATTCAAGGATGTAGCCAGGATTTTGGGAAGGGGGGGGTCCAGACTAAGTGCTACCATTATAATGGGGCTTGGGCGCAGCGGTGCAGCAGTGTGCACCATTCATTGTATCTAACTGATGGGGGGTCCGAACCCCACGGACCCCCACCCCTGGCTATGTCCCTGGTGTATTAAAACACCTGATATTGTTTTTAATAAGTAAGCACAAATGCATGTGTGTGTGTGTGTGTGTGTGTGTGGATAGATAGATAGATAGATAGATAGATAGATAGAGATAGAGAGAGAGAGAGAGAAAGAGAGAGAGAGAGAGAGTTTCTAATGGGGGAATCTATTGTATTTTGTATGGATTGTGTTATATTTTGCATACTGTATATAGTCAGGTATAATTCTAGAATTTTTAATTAAACAACCAACCCAGAAAAACTGAGTCCACTTTTTCATGGCAAGTACTGTACCTTAACACTTATCTTGGCAATGTGGCAACCAGGGACAGAAGGCAGTAAATGCCAAGCAATCAAAATCTGAATCCGGTAGGAGCAGCAAAATAACTTTGCTGTCCAGATTCTTCATGGCCAAGAAGAGTGGCCTCTGTCTGCACTGATATCCCTCTAGACTATCTTAGCTGACAACACAAGTAACATCTGAGACAACATGTAAGCCTGTGACTCCAACATCTCACTTTTCTTCTCCTGCATGATTTTTAACATCTTTGCTTGAGGAAGAAGCCAGTGAAGCTTCAAAAGCTTGCATGATGTATTTTGTTCTTTTGGTAGTTGGTCCAAGAAAGGTATCACTGTTTTGAGGATTTTGTATTTTGTTGTATTTTGCTGCATGGCTAAAACACCTACTCCTGAATATATTACATATCAATCACTATTGCACAGAATATGCCATTCAAGTTTTAAAAATCCCTCCAAGTCTAACAAATGATACACACCCACCCACCCACATTCAAGGCAGCCATCTCATCCTGAGATTCTTCCCTTTTGCCTGAAAGCATCCCATGTGAGACAGCAGGAAGGGCTTTGCTGGACAGAGGAGTCTGCAGACCATTCCTGGGGCCTTGAGGGAGGTTCTAGCTCCTCGCTCATAAAAGGTGATGTGCTTTTCTCCAAAGTCATAGTAAGAAGCTAAGCCTTCTCCTAGTTAAGAAAACACCAGCATCTAAAGGCAAAGGTTTAATGAAAGAGTGCCTCTTTGCAGAAAAATTCCCCTCATAAATAAAAATAAACAACCTTCTCATGAATATAACTTCTGCATGTGCATTTATAAAGACCAGCTGCTGAGCATTGGGATGGAGCATTGGGAGGTCAGGGGGCCATTCAGACTACAGAAAAAAACGGGTTTGAAAGCGATTCTTGCACATGAAGTTCATATTGGATCTGAATTCGTCACAATCCATGTCGGGGCTTGCACAAGGAAATGCCCCATGGGTCTACTTTATTTGGAACTGACAGGTCACGCTCTCTCAGCCTCAGTGGAAGGCAATGGCAAAGCTCCTCTAGCAGGAGGAAAAGGGTAAGGTCAGGTCAAAGGCAGGGCAGGAACGGAGCTCACATCAGGCACCCCCCCCTTTCATATTTTTTTAAAATTATTTTTGACCAAATATGTGCATGGTTTTTTTTTTTCTTGAGGCAGATAGAGCAGGGCTAGCAGCTTGTACACTTTCTCTTTCATCTGCTCGCTTCCAGCAAAGGGGAAATGTTGCAAATGCAAATGTTACAAATGTTACAAATTCGAATGTTACATTTTTTGCTCTTGTCAATTAGACAAAATGATACATGCTTTTGCTACTGAATTCAGAGGCAGCCCTGAATTGCTTTTAAAAGAAAAAAAAAAGAAAAAGAAAAGAAAAGAAAAGGAATGCATGGCAATTGCATCCTTTTCTGGCATTTCTGAGGTGAGGAATTTATTATTATCATCATTATTAACATTATTATTATTTCATGTGTAAGAGGCATTCTGGGGGGACAAGGAGTGGGGGATGCATTAGCTTGCATGGGATTGAAAATGGGTAGATCTGACCCAAATGCCCACACATACACACAACACACAAAAAAGAGGTTTTAAAAAATTGACACTTTGGGGCATTTTGTGCATGGCTCTTTAAAAAAAAGGAGGGGGGAGGACACTTCCGATGCCCCTGCAAAACGTCACCATGACGATCGCTTGATTGACAGCAGGCACCTTCACAGCAGGCACAGAATGCATTCGATTTAAAGTGCCCCTCTTTTTGTAGTGGGCACTTGCTAACGGAGAGATTCGGGGGAGGGGCATCCGAATCAGCCCAGTTCCTTCCAGATTTTTGATGCCAGTCTGAATGGGGCCCAGGTTTATAAACCCCAGTCTTAGTGAGGAAGGGTTTTAGGGCAATGCTTTAATAGGAGTACTAGACTTGGGCTACATGGACCAGAATACTCTGGTTACAACCTGGAGTATTCTGGCCCTGGAGCTGCTCTAATGTCCTTCCATTATCTTGGGTACTCAGCTGTGATGCTTGATGGCAGTTTGCATGTGTTTTCCATTGTGTTGGCCAGCATTGCTGCTGCTGGTGAGTAATTAATTCTGAGGTTAGAACAGAGCACACAGCATCGAGCACATGGCTAGGCATTTTGTTCTGACCATCAGAGCATGTAACTAGCACCAGCACCAGCAGCATTCTAGATGGCACAGTGGGACACATTTTAAACAGCTCCCTGGTGTTGCAATGGAGGAGGCCAGGAGATCTGGACCAAAGTGTGATTTTAAACAAAAGGTTTTAAAGTTGTTTAAAGGTTTATTGCTGAACTGGCTGAACATCATCTGGACAGTTTACACCAGAAGCAGGGGCCCTGCATTGTTTGGACTGGTCACTCTGGGAACAGGGGGGAGGACATACCATTTGGCCCATGTGGACAACTTTTGGCTTCCTTGTAGCTGGCTTGGCAGCCCTTGCATACATACCTGCTCCTGGTTTGGACTCTGCTAGCTTGAGCTACCTTAATTTAACTTTCAGAAACTGACCAGCCTTTTCTTTGCTGGATTCACTCATAATGATGACACATTTGGATGGCCCAATGGATACCTCATGGTTGCATGCATGAACAAATACATTAATTTAATATATGGCTACTTGAGACTCCTTTACATTTAAAATAATGTATGCCAATTTGTTTCAAATGTATGTATGCTTCCCGGAACTTGATGAAAGCTTTTACAGCTTCTGTAATTTTGCCCAGGTAGAAAATTCGAGTAAGAAATATCTTTCAGGTAAGTACAAGTGGGAAAAGCAATGGCTCTGAGAAAAAGCAACAATTTTCCTGTACTGCATAATCACATTAATAGGAAACCATACCAGTCAGGTACAGCAAACACAACAGCAGAGTTAACTGGGGGCATGCAATGTCTGCTTGGTGTTTGTCTGCTTGGAGGTACGTCATGACGGCACGTGCTGTGTGGACTGGCGCATGCCAAAATGTTGCCATGGGGGCAGAGTTAGGACGTCCAGCGTGAGGACGTTGTGCCCTGACTCCGCCCACAGACTGGCACAAAGTGCTGGTCTGTATAGGTCCTGAATTTCTTTTATGGTCTCATACTAACAAGTCAGAGATTTACCATGATCTTGCAAAATAATAATAATAATAATAATCGTGAAGTTTGTCAAATTTTCGGTTCAGATGACACAAATAGTATGAATTCTTTCCAAGATTTGTACCTTGTCCTCCTTTGTGCTTCAGACTATGTGTGACAGAAATGGAAATTTATTGCTGGCATTGATACTGGATGTTTATATTTGTCAACTGATACTGAGAAAAGTTTGATTTAAGCCTTTTCTAACCAATAAAATGTTTTTTAGCAGACCACTCAACTTTAGTACTGAATTTACATGAATTATGGAAGGACCATAATGTTCATTTATGTCATCATAATCTCTACCTATACTCTTTGTATAATATTTTTTTCTTTCTTGCCATTGCTCCAATGCCATTGCACCACCTGCAGTGTTATGGGACACTTAAGTGTGCATGTACACACAGAGATCTGCAGGCATTTAACCCTGATAACTTCTATGAGAGCAAAAACATTCTTGTCAAAGGGCCACCAGATGGGCACAGAAGGATGTGCACCAAAGCAAATATAATTAATAGTGGCAGAGGATAATTAAGTATTGCTCTTACTCATCTCTGAAAATATGCCATAGGACAATTAATACACATATTGCCCTTCCTTCGCCAGAGGTGCTAGCTGACACAGTTCTGTCTCATAAAACATCTGCACAATATATAATAGATTGGTCAATTATTTCAGATCTTCCTTTAGAGGTAAAGTAATTATAACATATAGCTATCTGGCATATGATTAAATATGTTGTGTGTTTTTTTTTTAACCATGCCAAATAACTCAAGGTGACTTAAGTGGTACAATGATCATAGCCTTGAACACTGATGGAACTGTCTGTATGTGTTCTGTTGATGCTCCATTTTTAATCAGTAAAGGGGTTAGCCTGGTCACACATACAAAAGGACTGTGGTTACCTTGTAATGAAGGGGCAAAACAGACCGTCCTGCTAGAGTGGCATCCTGCTGCCCCTTTCAGCGCTGGATTGGGGCAGCAGCAACTGCATGCTGCAGCCCTGATCTGGCAGTTTACCAAGGAGGGGGTAAGGATGCTTTTCTGTATTATTTCACGTCTCCTCTTGAAAAAAATATTTAAGAGAAGAATTATTAATAGACTGACAATACACCTTCTTCCAGGACCAAAGCAAGATGCCACTGCCACCACGGTCCCAAGCCAGCCACCTCCAAGAGCTGGGTTATTCTGGCTGTTTTTTGATCTGGACCAAATGATTGGATTGCGGCATCAGAGCAGCTTCCAGCCACTTTGAGAGTGTGCATCGTTTTAATGTCATACCCCCACAGCAGCCAAAAGTCGCTTTATTTGGTCCATGTATTTGGTCTTAGAAGCTAGTCTTGCTTCTCATGGGCATCTTGGTGCAGGATTGTTTTCAACACTAATAAAAAACCCTGTGTTTAAAACTTATTGAAGCCAGTAAGACCGAGGACCAAATTAAAAATGTTCTAACTAGAATAGACCTTTCTATCAGTTACTGAATGGTGAATCAACACATAAGTAAATCCCATGAATTTAATGGGTCTTCTCAAGTTAGAATAATAGACTTCAGGTCCCTGAGTAATAGACTTCAGCATCTCATAGGGCAGAAGAGGGCAACTGTGGAAGGCCAGGAGGAGGTGTATCCTCTCAACTGCACCCACTCACACAAAACCTCCCATATTTTCTTTTTGCACCAAGGTGCCTCAAAATGCCCTCTAAGGGCATGAGGGGCATTATTTTGGAACCCATTTTTAAATAACAGAAAGTGAGTAGAAGTAACTTTCTGCTCACTTCCTCTTTTAAAAAGTCTGCCCTGTGATTAACTTGGGCTGATCCCCTCCAAGTGGTGGAAATGTACACCCCCTAAAAAGCATGTTGGAAATTGCTTGCGTGTGCACACATACACATGCATGTGCGCGCGCACACAGATACATATGAAAACGTCAAATATTTTTTAACTATTGAGAGGCTCACAAAACCTCCAAATGTGGTGGAAATCTCCTCCTCATCTTCCAGATGTCATTTTGGAACAGATTGGAACAAGTCACTTTTTTGGAAAACTTTTTTTTGCATTGTCTTTTATCCCTGGGGACCACAAAAATGGTCATGGAGGCATCTGCTGCCACACCTTGTCTACTCTGTCCTAGGCTTCTGTGTGTTTCAATTCAAAGCAGTTGTGTGGAAATACTTCTTTGATTGTGGGAGAAGGGTGAGTTTCACATTTTCTTCTCAAACTAATCTTCTGATCCAAATCTGCCAAGGGTCTTCCAAAGACATTTTGCTGCCTTAGGCAAAACAGCAAATAGGAGTGGTCCTCCTTGCTCCCATCTCATTGCTGAGTATCCAAGGTAATTTTGACACCTGAGGAAATAAAAACTCCTCTCTCTGGGAATAAAAATACAGCAGTAATACATCAACAATTTGATGCCCTTTCATGACACCCCAGATCATCCATCTGTGGTTGCTGTTTCACTCTGCTTAATAAGAGTCACGGCCAGCCCAGCCTCTGCCCCTGCAACTGCTAATAAACCACTGAGGTGGGAAAGAGTAACAACATGGACAGAAAAAGAGGAGAAATTTCCCTGATCAAGAAACTGGAGGTTGCAGCCATACACATTTGAGTTGCAAATCTATAACTTGGCATCTTTTATTGACTCATAAATATGCTCTGTCTACATCGATGCTGGTACAATCAGAAGTCATTTCAAAATTAGTATGCATATCAATAATGGTCACATTGTTCGCAAACACATGTGTGGTTTACGATACAAATGTGCACGCATGGCACACCATGCAAATGATGTGGCCACCTGGCCAGTAATATAGCAAAAATTTTAATTTAAAATTCATTCTGGTTATGTCAGATGTAATAGACCTGTGTGCGTTCGTGCATGATGGCAGAGGAACAACTTTCACCTGAATTACATCACTTAGAAAAGAAGTTTAGTCTCATTTTTTTACTGTTCAGGTTGCACACTGAATTCCTGCTAGTGTCAGCTGAGATTTTCAAGGGCAGTTTATTTGTATGTCCCATGATATTTCAGCAGAGAGCAAATGAAAAAAAATGATTATGAATTATTAGTGTATCTACAGTGGTGGCAATGGGGGGAAAACGGGCGGCGAGAAACCGCTGAACCAAATTGCCTCTAAATTATAAAGCAGCAAGGACTTTCTTTTTTTGGTTTGAAATATTTGAAAGCTGAGTTCCTGTTGATAACTGTACCAGTCAAAACAAATAGGTCTGTCTGGTATAAATAAGGGCTGTTCTGTAAGCAAGTCCTTGATGGACATTAATAACAATTTAACCTAAGAATATGTGAAATTTGAAGCAGGCAAGCAAGCAAATCTATCAGGTATGGGAGATGAAGCCCAGCTCTGTGGCCCTTACAGGCAGGCCTTGGTGCAACACATTTGCAGGAAGTGATAGCAGTTCGTATTGTAATGGGGCCTATTATCCCCACCATTCCCATGGTTTGCCCATCTGGTGGGGGAATTGGTTGGGAGGTGGCTCAACTGATTCATGGGATCCACTCCTTGTACTAAGCCAAAGTTGAGGTTGTGGCCTTTTTCTTGCAACAAAGAACCCCCCCCCCTTTCTTCTTCTCTCCTTTCGTTTGGCTTGTGCCTCAGTCCTGGGACTGCAAGTAAAACTATATTTGGATTAAAAAAAACACAAAACATTATTTTTAAAAGCAGCATTAATTTGTCTATAGAATTAAAACCATTTAAAATATCTCTGTTTAAAAGCAAAGAATCAAAATAGTACACTGGGTCCTTGGTATCTGCTGGGGTTTGGTTCCAGGACCTCTCATGTATAACAAAATCCATGAATACTGAAGTCCCACTAAATACAATGACATAGTGAAATGTTGTCCCCTGTATTAAATGGAAAACTCAAGGTTTGCTTTTTGGAATTTATATTTTTTTCAAATATTTTCAAGGCATGGATGGTTGAATCAGTGGATAAAGAATCCGTCGATATGGAGGGTAGCCAGTACAGCATTTACAATGAAAAATCCTTTTGTTGTAAAATGTCATGTTCCTTATTGGAATATTGGCCTATTGGAACAAAATAAATAAATAAAATCTTTACCGATCATCAAAAGAATGGCAAAGAGGGAGCAAGCTTGCCTCTGCTCCTTAGGAAGGGACTTCAAGACCCTGCATGGCTCAAATAATGCATCCTCCCCGTGTCTTCCTAGCGATCAATCTGGATGACACAGGACCCAATCCCTGATTCAGGTGCAAACTGTCTGGATGTTGTATGGTCAGTATAGCACTAAATGTGCCTTATATCAGACTTAATATGGATTTAAACAGCTCACCTTTTGCTCCAGTGCTTCCAAGAAAATCTGGAGCCCTCCAGAGCACCATTGGGCAGCTATTTATAATGCCCTCTTTTTTTCTCTCTCATTCTCCTCCATCTTTATCTTTTACTCTACCTGGACTCCGCTTGAAAATGTTTTATTTCATTTTAATTTTTATTGTACACTAATTTTTTTAAAACTTTTCTTCTTGGTTTAATCTCTTTTTGGTGTTTAATTATGTTTTTATGACAGGGGGAGGGATGGGGATCTTGGAATTTTTAAAATGCATTTCTCTTTTAACTGTACCTTGTTTTACTGCTGTAATCCACTTGGATTCGAGATTAAGCGGAATACAAATAAACATTGTTGTTGTTGTTGTTGTTGTTGTTGTTGTCCCACTATGCCACCTGCTGGTGCCAACAGCACAAGTCACTCAAAGGACAGAATGAGGTGCCTAGCCATGTGACTGATGCTGAGTACCTTATTTTTAGCCTCAGAGGGGGTAACCCATACCAAAAGCAGTGGGCAGCACTAGTGGCATTGCCACCCCTGGTGTCACCTGGTGCGGGGGGGGGCATGGCTGCTAGGGTGCAGTGGTGGCAGCCTCATCACAAGGTGATCACCACCAACATGAGGAAACAGAGCCAGGGGCCTTTGTTTCCCATGGTAGTGACAGCCTCTATATGAGGAAACTCCCACGTCTGCAGGGAAGCAAGACTGGGGGCCCTCAGCCTTTGTTCCCAAAGGTAGTGGCAGCCTCCTCACAAGGAGACCACTGCCACTGCAGGAAAGCATGGGACCCTCAGCCTTGTTTTTCCTCATGGTGGGAACTGCAAGAAACCACCACTGCTGCGGGGAAGCAGGGTCAGGAGTGCTCGCCCCTCCCTCCAGTGGGAGGACAGTCCAATTGGTTGTTACTCCACTTTTGGGGTGTCACCTGATCTGGGCCACATCACCGCATTCTCTAGCAATGCTGTTGAGCAGCACAATGGGAAACACGTGCAAACAACTGCATGGCTTTGCCCTGGAGTGTCCAGGAAATGGGGGGATGTTGGTGCGGTTTAGGACCAGAATACTCCAGGTTGATTCTGGAGTATTCTGATCTGTGCACATATGGTCCAAGAGCCTGGAGGAATAATCACAAAGAAGGCCTTTGTTCATATTTCCACCAAACATGTCTGAGAACATGGTGGGACTTACAGAAGTGTCTCCAACAAAGATCTCAGGACTTGGACACTCTGATATGGTACTTCAGAAAGTCTGGACCAGTCCCCATTTCAAACCAGCACTTTGAAATGTGTCCTGAAACAAACTAGTAGTCGATGTTAGAAGTAGGTCATTGTGTGCTTAAGGCAAAAAAATGTTTTTGCTGACACAATTTACTACCACTCATTTTTTCCTTATATTTCTTGATGTAAAAGGATTGGAGACTTACAGTTTCAAAAATACAAACTGAAAAATTGACAAAGAGTTCGAGGCAGCTAGACCTGTGTAGTGCCTCCTCCTAATAGATGGCTCCCCAAATTTCCTTGAGATGCATTTGGCTGGGTTAGATCCAGTGAGGTGATTTATATGTGATATTACATGATCCACATTTGCAGTTGGAAATCTCACCCTGCTCCCCACTTTTTTTCTTTTGTTTTCTCTTCAGAGTGTGGTTTTGCTCACTTGCTTGGGGCTAAATCATCTGGAGTTAGATATTCTTGTAGGCATTTTGCTAGAGCACAGCTGTTCTCTTGCGGTTCTGGTTAGCTCTGGATTGTGTACATTGTTTGAGAACTTGTGGGCAGGTGGCTCTTACTTTGAGGAATGAACAAGGAGACCTTTAAATCCCTTATTTCTTATACAGCAGCTTCATTTTACTGCCCAGTTTACAGAGCTAAATTCTAATTCTAATTGATAGAAAATATTTCCATCTTTTGTATTCTTTTTCATTATTACATTTTATTTGCTGGTCATATGGTTTCAGTTAATTATACCTGAATTTCTGCACATTACAGATGGGATGTCAGTAAATGAATTTGATGATTCCTGTTCAGCTCAGTGGAAATTTCCTGAACAAACCCGTCATGTTTTATGAAACATGCAATATTGTCTCCTGGGTGATGACCTCTATTTTTAGTGGGCCTTTATATGAGTGTGCTTGCTAATGTCTTAAATGGTACCATTTTCAACTGAACCTCAATATATCCTGTAGTTAGTAAGTTGGATCTGTGACATTGTCATTGGAAAATAAGTTCACTGCATGCTGTGACCAGGAGTCTAGTGGGGGCTCGTTCCCACTGGAGAATAAATTGATTTCCAGATTGATCTATATCTGTGTGGTTCCCACTGTGAACCGTTTCAGAAGCGATTGAGTTCAGTTGGATTCGAGTTAAAGTGAGGCAAATCCAAAAGAACAGCTTTTTCAAAACAGTACTTTGTTGGTGGTTCTTTTGCTAAAAATCGATTCGAGGAGGGTTGTTTTTTTTTTTAAAAAAAAAATCAATTCAGGGAAGTGGGAATGAGTGATCTGATGCACATTTTAGGGACTGAGCTTTGGGCTGCTCTCATGACTCTCACGGAGAGAAGAAGAGGAGGAGGAAGAGGAGGAAAGAAAAGGCAAACTTCTTCACAAAGCTTGCCAAGAAAACCCAAG
The DNA here is from genome assembly GCF_019175285.1 of Sceloporus undulatus. Classification (NCBI taxonomy): domain Eukaryota; kingdom Metazoa; phylum Chordata; class Lepidosauria; order Squamata; family Phrynosomatidae; genus Sceloporus; species Sceloporus undulatus. The sequence continues at coordinate 182,348,302 of NC_056524.1, forward strand.
GACAAACTTGCAGGCTGGTCGCATGATGAGAAGCTTGCGCCCCGGCGGCTCCTCCTCTGCCTCCTCCAGATGGGCTGCCTTCCGGTGTGCCACTTGTTTCGCTGTCCATGAGTCTTCTGAGGCAGCTGCTCGCCCACTCCTTCAGGAAGAAGAAGCCTCAGCAGAATCAGGGCTACTCACTGGCTCAGCCTTGCCTGCTCCTCTGGGGGTCTTTTTCTGGCTATTCTCCCTCCCTCCCTCCATGCCTCCCCACTGCCTTCTTCCTCCTCCTCCTCCTCTTCCTTTCCTGACATGTGGGGCTGAAGCAGGGCCAGGGCAAGGAGGCCCCAGGCCGGCTTGCAAGACAGCTGGCAGGGGAAGGAGGAGGAGAGGGACATGGAGTGCCACCGTCACTGCTGCAAGTCACACTCTGTCATAGTCACATTCTCTTAGCCACAGGGAGGAGGAGCAGAACATAGCCTAGGAGTGCTCTGGCCAGGCTCCCCGGTGAGACTTCCGAGGGCAGGTCAGGGCCAGGAGCCTGGAGAGGTAGCTGAGGGTGGATCACGGCAAAGAAGAGGAGAGAGAGACCCATCAGGAGGAGGAGGAGGAGGAGGAGGAGGAGGAGGAGGAGGAGGAAGAGCTGCCTGGGTCCAAGTCTTCCCACCATGCCACCAGCCTGCTAGTTTGTCTTGGGATTTCCTTGGCAAGGCTTGTGGAGTTTGCCTTTCCCCCCCTCCTGCTCGAGCCACTTCTTCTCCGTGGCAGCCCTTTTTCCTCCCCCCCCCCCTTTAAGTGTAAAAGGGGAGTAAGTGGCCCTGGAGAAATTTGATTACAAAATAATTCAGTTTCCACACCAGATTATTTTGTAGTGGGAAAAGCCACCAGATATGACCAGAAATCTAAAAATAATCAGTAAGTTAAATTAAACACACTCTGATAATGACACAGTAACATACGTTAAGTTTTTTGTGGAATAGTTAATTCTATATTAAATGTATTCCTCTATTGGATAGACCAAAGGCCTGGTAAAACAACAGCATAAAGTACAATACTAACTAGTGAAGCAATTGTTTTCAGAAAATTCTTATGGCAGCTTTTGTGTCCCTTTGGTGTTCTGAGAGTTTTCTTGGGTCTTTCAGTTCATATTTGCAGAATAAAAGAGGCAGTTAATTGATTCTGAACCTCCACTTGGGAGAAAAAAATGTCTTGCCTCTAATCTTACAGTTGAACACCTGTTTAGGTCTGTCTGAGGCTAGTAAAGAGATGGCTGCTTCTCTTTCAACCTAGTAGTTTCTGCTATTTTGAATGCAGAGTGTAAAGCAACCAACACCATCAGCTGGAACTCACTGTGGTGTTAAACAACAGCCTGGCACAATTTCTTTTAAGTAGCTAAAAAGTAAAGTAAACCACACGATTATTTTATGTTTTAGCAACATTCAAAACAGGAAAAAGAACAGACCTAAACATTCACTACGTGCTACTATTTAAGCTGAAGGGGAAGCAAAGACAACTTTATTTTCTGATCTTGACTTGTTTACCATGTCATCTCATGCATTTTCTAGCAGGGCTGGGAAACATTTAACACTCCAGATGTTTGGACTGCAACTCCCAAAGTCCTCTACCCAGCTTGGTCAGTGGTAAGGGTAAGGGTAGTCCTGTCTGCATGGGTTAGGATAGTCTGGGGGCAGCCTGAAATATCCTGACCGGACCGCCCTCTCCTGTTTCTTGGCCTCTCTTCCTGTACCGGAGTAGTTGTCTACACAGGCATCCTTCTAAGGTGACTGGTGTGTGTGCTGCTACTGCAGGTCATTTCTTTTTGAGGTCAGAACAAGGCACTTTTGAACAAGTGACTCATGGCAAGAGCAGAGCAGGAAACCCATTTAGACAACCACTCCTGTGTGGGAACAGAAGGCTCTGGCTCTTCCAGGAAGAACCAGAGTAAAAGGTAGTTTTTAAAAATTCATTTCAAAGGTGATATACCCCAGTTCTGGTGCTGGACATTGTCTGGTCTGGTTGCACTAGAACTGAGGTTTGGGCTATATGTCATCTGAATAGAATGCTGCCAGAATGGGAGGGAATATGGGCCTTTTGGCCCAGGCAGAGAAACCCAAAGTAATTACTTAAATGACAAAGTTTATTTTTCCTCTAATACACAAGTCATATATTTTCTTACTTAAACCAAGGTTCTTCCATTTTTACAATTCATTTTGCTAATTAATTTGCATCTGTCTTTATTAAATATAGCACATTTTCCAGGACCAGTGATACATAATGCACTGTAATTTATCACTGCTTGACTCCTCATACAATCCTACTAATCTCATGAAGAATAACTTGAAAATAAGAGGGGGAAAAATGTTGCACAGAATCAGTCAGAAGATTGGTTGAACGAGCACACTGAGAAATGTAGCAATGATGTGGATTTATTTAGGACATATATTTGTACAGTATTTGTTAACTTGCAAAACAGTATCTTGGCCTTCAGCCGTATGTATCAGAGAAAGGTTTAGAGCGGAGAGTGAGTGAATCATGTACAATACAACATTTAACATAAAATACCCTGTTTAAGCAATACGATCTTGGGTTGTGGGCTCATTTCTGAAGTTTATGCTGAGTGTTAAATCTTGACCATATTGCTTTTCCAGAATATTGATGTTATTTATTCATTTGTTATACAGTAGTTCCATCCTGTCTTTCTTTTCAGGAGCTCAAGGTGGCTTATGTGATCCTTTCCTTTCCTCACATTTATCTAGACATCAGGAGGAGAGATGGTGGCAGGCCCAATTTCACTGTCAGTTTCATGGGTGAGTGGGGTTTGAACCTAGCCTTACTCTAGCACTATATAGCATTTTCTAGTCCTGGCCCACCACTGTGTCCGGAGTACAGGACTGTATGTGTTTGGAGATTTTGCTTGAGCTCACTGAAATGCATGAAACTTTTCATAGCTGGAGAATAGGTTGAAATGGCTTTTCAAGATGATTTTAGAAGGGCATCCCCTTCTTGTCATCTCTGCATGGGCAAAATAGCACATCCTCCCACTATCCTCTTGGTAAGCAGTCCAGATGATGCAGGGCCCAATCCATGGTTCTGGTGCAAACTGTTTGGATGATGTATGGTCTGTTCAGCACTAAACCCAAAGTATACCACCCTTACAATGGATTAAAATAACTCACCTTTTGATCTAGATCTGCTAAGAAAATCCAGACCCCACTGTTGCAATGCTGGGTGGCTAATTACAATGCAACCTGCTGTGCTGCCCATCACCACTGCTCCTGGAATGAGTGGCTCACTCTCAGATCAGAAGAAGTGCCTTGCCATGTGATGGATGCTGGGCGACTTGTTCTGACCTCAGAGTGAGCAACTTGCACCAGCAGTGGCAGCGTTGTAGGGCACAACAGGAAACATGTCTGAATAGTTGCTCAGCATCTTTATAAAGTGCCCAAGGTAATGGAGGAACATGGAGCAGCTTTGGGGCCAGAATAATCATTGGAATATTCTGGTCTGGCAAGGCCTGGCCATTGTAATCACTTGTCCTGTTTCTCTCAATCTTTTTTTACGTGGTTTTCCAGAGTGAAAGATTGAGGTCAATGGAGATAATTCCCTCATGCTTCTGTCACAGATTGCTCACTCAGAAAGGTCATCAGGTGAAGAGTCAGAAGATTCTCAGCATTCTTAATGTGGTGAGATATGGGCATTGGCATGTTCCCACACAATCCTGATTTGTGCACCAGATCTAGAATTTGTATTTGGTACAGAAGTCAGCATGCTGAGAAAATGCATAAGCAATATTTGGTGAAACATAGGGAATTAGAGGGCAGGCTGGCTGGAGAGTCATCAGTCAGGATAAAAGTAGTTTCAGTATCTAATGGCTCCTTGACACTATCTGAAATGAGCAGAAACAAAGTATATTTGCTTATCAGCTAGTGACAGTATAGAAGACCCATTTTGACCCTCAGATATGCCACAGCTATAATTTAAAAAACCCTACTTTCTGTAACATCTATGATGTAGACAGAAATGGGAAAACAATTTCAATTAATCATTTTAAAAGCCAATGTATCCGATTCATGGTCTGTGAGTCTGTCAGCAAAAGTGTGAACATATTTGTCTGTTTCCCATGACTGGAAAGCGATGTCAGGTAACAGATTACTTTTTCTTTGTCCTTTTTAAAATGAGGTGCAAATAAATGCATATAACTAAAAAAAAAAATACCGGGGGGGGGGGGGGAGAGAACATGCTTTAATCAGTGGGGAAAATGTGTATAAAATCTTTAGATTAAGAAGAATGCATAAAAAAGGAATACATGAGGAAAAGCACTTAGCAAAATACATTGCTAAGTCTCCATGGAAAACCATAAAAGTCTCAGATGGAACAAGAACAGGAAAAAAATGCCACTTGGATTCAGAGATACATAATGAAATGTAGACTGGGTAGTTTTCACATCCCTGTTTGTAGAAACTAATCATTTTTTTCAGATCAGGTTAAACCTGGAGCATAACTCCATTGGCTGACTTATAAACTGGGGACAATTGTAGAGAAGGACTGGATAGGCCTCCCTGAGGTGCTCTTTTCATGGAGTTTCATGGAGTCTAACTGTGTTAAAGTCTGCAACCACCTTTAAATGTTCAGGACACAAGATTTCTAGGGTTGTATATTCTCACTTGCCAAGGCATGTGTGTCTTTGATAGCTGCGTAACAGAGACATTTTTTTTCTAGCAAAAGGATAAAACGAACAGGAAAAAACATCACCTGCTAAATTTCCTTCTCTTTTGCAGTTGTCAGAGGTACTGGAGTCTTGCCAAAAGAAGCTGGCAACCCTAAAGAAGAGCCTTCCTTTCTACTGATAAAATATCCAGCACAGTTCACGAAATGGTTCTTTTGTACATGGATTATTTTGAAAATTGCCAGTTTATCTCTACACTGAGATTACCAAATGAGACAAAATGTGTTTGGGACCTTCAGAGGACATTGGGTTGCAACTCTCATCAGCCCCATCCAGCATAGTCAATGATGAAGGATGGAGGGCACTGTAGTCCAACAATATCTGAAGAACCCTACATAGAATCATAGAATCTTAGAGATGGAGGAGTCACAAGGGTCATCTAGTCCAACCCCCTGCTATGCAGGAATACACACCTACAACATGCTTGAAAGATGCTCATATAACCTCTGTTTAAAAACATCCAAAGATGGAGAGGCCACCACCCTCTGAGGCAGTCCATTTCACCATTGAATAGCTCTTACAATGAAGTTCTTATTAATGTTTATGTGGCATCCCTTTTTCTTTTCATTTGAATCCATTGGTTTGTGTTCTGGTCTCTGGAGCAGCAGAAAATAATCGAGTTCCATCTTCTATATGACATCTGTTCAGTTATGGTTATCGTGTCAACTCTCAGTCTTCTCTTTCCCACACTAAACATGTCCAACTCTCTAAGTGCTCCTCATAAGGCTTGGTTTCCAGACTTTTGATCACCTTGGTTGTCCATCTCCACACACAACATCTTGCATCCTTACTTTAAAGCAATGTCTGCTGAATATAATTTGGTCATATTTGTTCATTCCTAGTGTCAGTTCACCTCTGAGGCCACAGTCATTTTAAAGCATCAGGGTAGCACACTATTTTTTTTCCTTTAAATAACAGCTTTGCATTTGAATTATACCTCTGTGTATACTTTATCATAATTTATCTGAGAAAATGCTGGGAGACACTGTCTGCAGAAATAGATGCATATGGTGTGTCTTTTATGAAGAACATTTGCTGATGCAGCAATTAATGTCCAATACCCCTGATCGGAGCTATAAGTCATACAAATCCTTTGTGTGCACCAAGTGGAATCCTTATCCTTCAAGCCTGATGCAATGGTAATATTTTGTGGCAGCCTGGGGCTGCCAACTTAACAATGACAGCAACTACAACTAATTAACACTTTACCCAGACAGAGCTGGATTATGAACAGAAGTTTCAAGCTGTAATGAATGCAGAATCATTCCCTGGTGGTAATCAGAACAGATGCCTGAAGTGATAGCAAATTAAAAAAAGAAAAGAAAAAGAAAAAAATGACAGAAAACAACTTTGGATAAGAGTACATCTTATTTACTAGTCCTTATACTTTGGTCGTATTTATTTGTTTGTGTGTGAGTTTGTTCTATTCAAGTTAATATTTCTCCTCAATCCTCCAAAATACTCACGTATAACACATGTGTTTTGCTTCTGAATCTGGTCCACTGAGATTGTATTCAAGTACTAGAAAAGGACTGGTAGGATGATATTTCACCATAGACTTTGGTAGAACTGGCATGAGCAACAGATGGAATGCGCAGCATTAAATTAAAAACAACAACAACTCCTCCTCATAGGAACATAACCCATGAATCTCAGATAAACAGCAAGTCACAAATAACAAGGCTATAAATATGACAATCGAGGTATCCTGAGAAATGGGGAAATTCCATTTCTTTACATTATCTCAGAAAAGATAAGACAAATGTAAAGTAAAACTCAATGGACTTTATCACACGTTCATCTAGACATACCAATAGAAGAAAAACATCATAGAAAGTTGATCCTACCAGTGAAGATAAATCTGCTAGACAAAAGCTCATTGCAGGTATTTGGTAGGCCGACTCTCCCTTATCCCAAATGCTTGGGACCAGATGTGTTTTGGATTTTGGATTTTTTTTTTGAATTTTGGAATACCTGTATTTGTATATAATGCACATAATGAGATATCATGGAGATGCGACCCATGTCTAAAAACAAAATTCATGTATGTTTCATATACAGCTTATACATATAGCCTGCAAGTAATTTTATACAGTATTTTAAATAATTTTGTGTATGAAAAAAAGTTTGTGTATATTGAACTACCAGAAAGCAAGGCTGCCATGAAAAAAGTATTGGCTCTTGGAGCATTTTGGATTTCAAGAGAATTGTGGATAAGGTAGACATACCCTGTATAAATTAAGCCTCAGTACCTTGAAGGAACAGCAGGGGTAAGCCTGTTTAGTACTTGGAGGAGAGTCTACCAGAGAATGCCAGGTATTGTAAGTTATATTCCGAGAATACTCTGAGTATTCTTTGTCTAAGAAAACCCTATAAAATTCATGGGGTCATCACAAATCAACATGTGACATAAAAGCATAAAATTATGCTCCATTCTTTGAATATTTTCATTGCCCCTCCCATGTGGAGTGACTCTTCATAGAGGAGACACTACTCCATGCATGGAGGTTCTGCACCCAAACCAAAATGCTGGGAAATCAGTGTTTGAATTGTGTGAAGAAAATGAAAAGCTATGATGACCCAGGGGAAGGGGGGAAACAGGACTAACTTACTCCCTTTCCTCATGTTCCTTCAGCATTTTTGTTTGTTTAACCTGCATTCCAGAATAGGACTATACAAACAGAGCCTGCTTACACTTTTTTGGGTCAAGAACTTGCAGAATCCCTCAGTCAGCACTAAAAAATTAACCATCCTGGTCTCTCTGAGCAATCTAAGAGGCAGCTTCGTGTCTTCCTTTATCTGTGTAGTGGGATGAAGATTTTTCCATTTTTACTATGTGAAGACTTAGTGAATAGAAGCCAGCAAAAATTGGTTGTTAGTGATTCTGAAACTCTCGAAACTGTCTGTGGAAGCCTTTTTATCTCCCGAAAGCCCTGACATTTTTTTCCAAATAAGCTTGAGTGTTCTTTCTCACCTCTATGCTGCATATATTTCTCATGCAAACTCACTTAGGAAGGTCGAAAGGAAGTCTAAAACACACATTGTACCGCAAACAGTTCTGTGGCCAATATGGTTTTATATCACTGATCATGGGTAGTGAAGAGTAAGATATTGCATATGGGGCTGTGACTCAGATAACGGGAAGCTTTGCAGAAACAACTTCACTTTAAGACGACATCTTGCTGGTTAATGTACAACTGATTATATACCTTTTGTAAGTGACAATTAAAGGAACATGGTTTTCATTTCTCTTTTCTACAAAAAAATCTTATGCAATATTGGCACTGCCAACCCTCCAAATCGACAGATTATTCATCCATGGATTCAACCATCCACCATTTGAAAATATTCAAAAAAGAAAACTCCAAAAAAAGAAAAGAAAAGAAACCTTGATTTTGTCATTGTAGCCATAGCAACAGCATTTACATTTCTATACTGCTTCATAGTAAGCTAAGCACTCTCCAAGCAGTTTACAATATGTAAGCCAATTGCCCCCAACAAGCTGGGCACTCATTTTACTGACCTACGAAAGGATGGAAAGCTGTCAACCTGGAGCCCCCTCGGATTAAACCAGTGCTTCTCAATTATTTTCTGTCATGCCCCCCCCAGGAAGAAGAAAACATTTCGCGCCCCCCACGCGACTGTAAATACTATCATTTGTCTATAAAATTGTTATAAGTACACCTCTGCATAACAGAGCCTCGTGCCCCCCTTTACGGAGCCTCGCGCCCCCCCTGGGGGGCCCGCCCCACTATTTGAGAAAGGCTGGATTAAACTCATAACATTGTGGCTGCAGTACCGGCATTTAACCACTGTGCCACCAAGGCATATAATACGCATGCACACACACACACACACACACACACACACACACACAGAGAGAACACCATTTTACTATACCATTGTATATAATTGGATTTGAGTATTCACAGATTTTAGTATCCACAGGGAACCTGAAACCAAACAACAGGACATACCAAGGGTCCACTGTAAAGTCTAGAGCTGGCCATATAGGATGGATGGATTCTGGTAGTTCTGAAAAAAGGGATTTTTTTCCTAAAATCTGGTATTGTCTGAATATATGAAATGTACTGGAGATGGTCCAGAAAGGATCACATAATGTATGATGGCATAATATATATAATATATCACTTGTATTGGCACACAGGCATGTCATACTGAGTTAAGATAAATCATGTTCAAAATCATAGGCAATTGCAATCCTGATTATTTTTCTATAGGGCTACTTGGAATTAGAGATGGGAAAATCTTTTTGTTTCTATTTATTCTCATTCTTCTGAATCTTATCTGCATTTATGGTATGACTGGTATGTGGAAAGGGGAAAGCACACCATCTTGTCCATTCCATATGGTAGAGTGAATGCGAAGAAAGATGGTAGGGACCCATTCCCACTTTTAGCTTCTACAGGAACAAAGCTGTGATATAGTTTGGCAATCCATGTTTAACCTTGTAACATTTACTCCTGTCCACCATGTTAAGAGCAGGGTGACTAATTAGTGTTTCTAGCTTTTATTTTGTAATGTCTTACATTTTGCACCGCCTTGTCCTCCTTTGCAGTTATGACATCTGGTCATCCTGATTAAGAGGCCTTTGAGGACTCCCATTCTAAACAGCTTCCTCCTTTGAAACATGCTTAGTATTAGATATTTGAAATTCAGGGCAACGTTTTGACGAAACATCTGGAATTATCAGTTGATCTGACCAATCTCCACTTGACATTTAAAGGCATCTCTGTTAAGGAAAGAAACTTGGGGCTCCTCCAGATGGTGCAATAGTTCCAGTAAATATCAGCCTATTTTGTTTCTAGATTTCCTAATTTGTAATGGTTGATCCCACTCACTCATCCAGTCAAAACTAAATATGTCTGATTTTCCTCCATTCCTTTACAATCTCCTCCATGAACTCAACACCTCCTTGCTCTTCCCCAGTATCCACATTCCGTGTCTGATAATTTGGTTTTATAAAATTGTTTTTTGGCTATACTGGTCTGCACTATAACTGTAAAAGAAAAACAAAAAACAAAACCAAAGACCAGAAAGGAAACATTCAGTCTGGTAAATGGAAATGTAATGAGGGAAGGAAGGTCAAAGGAAAACCTCTATAGCAAACCCCCATCATCAGTCGGGCAGCCTAGATGTACAAGAAGAACTGAAACAATGGATACAGACATAGGAATTTACCCTTACCTACAGTAGAAACTCAGTGGACAGAAAAAAATAAATAAAAAATAAACCCAATACTCTGGCTTTAAAAAGTCAAGGTTAATCCCAGAAATTAATAAGAAATAGATCAGGTCAGGAAATAAGTTGCATTGATATTTCTTGAAAATCAGATATAATTGCAGCCCCAACGAAATACCAAGGTTTTGGGCCAGTCTGGACCAGCTCTTAGTAGCTCTATTTCCTTGGACTGGTTTTGAAGAATTTTTTTTTCTAAAGTTACTTAAGTAGGTTCTCAGGCAGATCTCAGAAAGAAGTGAAAGTGATAACTGCTTTAATTTGTCTGCTTTTAGACTGGTGAATTTATGGGGAGGTTCAAAAGTGACAAAGCTTTTTAAGCCCATAGAGCTTTCTCTTCATGGAAGAGGAAGAGAGGAAAATGACATCACTCAATGGTGACATCAAAAGCAGTCTGCTTGCTGGGCTGAGAGCTTGTATTTTCCCTGAGTGAAGTGTGGGTATAAACAAACAAGACAAAGTGTACATTGTACCATGAATATGATCAGAACTACAGACTTTATTCCCAAGAAGAAAAAGAAGAAGGGAATGCAGACTCCAATCCTTCACAGCAGCTACAAAATACAGTTCAATGACATAGTCATCTTTATTGTGGAGAGGAAAATGGGACTGACCAGGAGAACATTCTTGATGGATCTAGCAAGAAGGAAAGGCTTTCGGATAGCAAACGAAATAAGGTATGGAGAACAACCAAAACATTCACTGGATTCTCTGTGTGGTGTGTTGAAACTTGAAATTCCTTCTCTAAAAGTGCAAATCCATGCCTGTCCTGTCAGAAGCGTGCCAGGGAAGTATGTACACTCAGGGTGGATGGAGTTTATCAAACAGGAGGAATTTCTCTTAAATTCGAATGAAAAGAAAGTGGGGCCAAAACGCATTCATTTAAAGTTGCTAGTTTCGCGCAATTACATGAATACGCATTGCATTCGAACTGGCTCCCCAAAAATAGCATGCCCTTGCCCGAATTTGCATGTGGCAGTCTATCACACAATAATGTGAAACCATATGATTGTGTTCAGATTGACTTCCCATTGCCCGAATTTGTGTGTAGTGGGTTATCACGCAATAACGTTAAACCCCATGATTGCGTTCAGATTGCCATTGGATTATACTTCCAATTCCCCTTGTCTGATAAACTCCGATGTGACCCTTCCAAATTTGTTGGGCTGCAAGTTTCACAGTCTCTCACTGTTGTCTGTACTGCCTTGGGATAACGTGCATTTCAGTCCACCAACAGCTGGAGGGTCACAGTAATCCACCTCGATGGATATAGGGGAAATTTACACAACTAGACTATATTGAAAGGCATTTTCTAGCTTTCTGCAAGAGATTTAACTGAATAATTACATTTCAGAAATGCTAGGAGAATAACAACACCAGAAGCTTTCATTTGAATAATAACCCTGACCTTAAAATAAGTGGTCTGTTTAGTAACATTTGTTTGTGTGAATCTTCAAGAATCATTCTAATTACATACATCGTTAGCACTATGCCTATGCATCTTCAACAATATGAATATTCAGTGCTGTGGTCTCAGTTAAATGGAGATGCATACTGCATATATGCTTAGGCTGCTATTTTTGCTGCTGTAAAAATGGGAGCACAGTTCATTGTCACAAATCTAATAAGTTTTCTTCTAGTTTTCAGCATAATGCCATTCCTATCTTTTTTTTTGCAATTTTACTCCATTAGAATCTTGACAACTATTCTCCAAAGTAAGCATGGAGATCCTCCGTGAGTGAGATGTGAACCTTTGGTGGAGAAGCAGGGGCCTCACAACTGCAAAGCAATGCACATATGGAGGAGTTTTTGACGGAGCTCTCTGTGGCATTAAACCATTAATGCATTTAACATGAATGTATGTGTTTGTGTGTTAATCTGGATTAGGACATTCTCCCTGATAATGGCTTGATATAGATTGGCCCTCTTGATAACTACTGGAAAATCCGCCACCTGAGGTGTATGTAGGGGAAAAATACTGTCCCTATTGCATTAACCCATCCTTATCACTGTCACTGCCACAAGATGGCCTCTGTAGGGAGCAGCACCCATTTTACTAAGAGGCCAAATGCTTTGCTCTGAGGGAGCCTTCCTTCTTCACCACCAAACACTGCAGGCATGATGCCATGGGAGACTGGCAGTAATGCTGTAACCCAGGGCAGCTCATCCGCAATTCACTGCCTGAATATTTCCCAGAGGAAGTCATCTGGGGCCTGTCTATCTCTGGAATTTTGTGCAGTGGCTGTTCCTCTGCTGAAACATTGCTGCAGCAGGAAAACAGTAAGGGCAGCCCTCTACAGTTCGAGAGCATCCTTCTAAGAGTGGGGAATGGAATGTGATTGGATACACCTAATACACTTTTGCCTTAGCTGGATACCTATAACTGCCTCATGAAAAGTCTGCCTTCTCCACCCTATTGGATCATAGAATTAGAAGGATCTCAAGGGCCTTCAGGTTGACCCAGTTCCCAAGGGAATCCATTGCTACTATACTTTTGTTAGATGTAAAAGATACATCCACCCTGTACTTTCAAAACCCGCTAGTAAAGGAGAGACAACTATCTTTCAGGGTGGTGAGCTGTGTTGTTGAATAGACCATACTACCAAGATGTTTCTCCTTATGGCTTGGCAAAATCCTCTTGCTTGTGATTTGAACCCATGAGCTTAGGACCTAGTTCTGAAAACAACAGAAGACAAATCTTCACCATCATCAATGGGTTATCCCTACTTGAAGATAGTCATCACATAGAGTCTGGTATCCTGCTAATGGTGTACACAGGCATCAATCAACTTTATGACTCCATATATCTGTTTTTAGTTGATATACAGTTTGGTATTCCCTTGCTTCTTCTGCACTGATCAAAGCTCTCAGCTTACTTTAGAAGTACTATAGACAACTGCTACCAGCCATCCCATCCCATTCCATTATGGTGAGAGTGGTGGGGAATCAGAGAAGTATCTGGCTGTGTTCCTGTAGCCAGATGTAAAAATGATTACATCGTCTGTTGAGCAGAGGATGTAATTATTTCACATCTGGCTACAGGGACAGGTGATGGAAGTTGAAGTCCAAAACCATCTGGAGAGCCAAAGCTGAGACATAGGATGGTTTTTATGTGCATAAAAGCTTCAATATATTCATTCATTGTTCACTGAGAACCATTTAATTTAAACTAAATGCTCAAAGTAGAATAATGGATGCTAGAGAAAAATAAATCACTGTGCATAATGTATTGTTCCTGCAAATAAACCTCCTTAATTTGGAGAGCCTCATTAAGAAAGTGTTGAAGGAACACTCAGACATCTTAATATAGCAGTGCTGCTGAATGCTGCAGATGCACTTGAACTGTTGTTACTTTAAGATTACTGCTGTTCTCAGCCTTACATGGGGGAGATTTCACAGCATGCATTGTTCAATTACACGAACACTGGGCTCAAAAAATAATACTTTTTTTGGATGACAACTCTCAGAAGTCTTTATCCACCATGGCTGGGAAGCTGTTGGTCAAAAAAGTAACTTTTGTTGTTTACAATAAATGATTGAATCCAAAACGAATTCGTACTTTCTAAACTAAATGGGCTTTAACATGATAGCTTGTTTAATTGTGTGTCATTCTTTTTATCATCAGATTTTTAGCTTTGGCTACATCTGCACTGCAGAAATAATCCAGTTTGGCACCATTTTAACTGCCATGACTCAGTGTTGTGGAATTCTGGGATTTGTAGTTTTGTGAGATGTTGAACCTTTGACAGAGATCTCTGGTTCCAGGACAAACTACAAATCCCAAAATTCCTTAGCACTGAGCTATGGCAGTTAAAGTGGAGTCAAACTGGATTATTTTATCAGTGTGGAACTTTCAGCTGGGTCCAGGGGCTATGTTCGCTCCTACAGATGCTGTACTATCAAAATTTAGCCACAAATACATTCTCCACTTGTTTTAATGACATGCACCTGCTTTTCTACTGTGCTTTGATTGTCTGATTTGCTGTCAAAGTTGAGTGATGTTTTTGGTGGGGAGAATTTTGCTGGTGCCTTTGGAATGTTTGTGGGACTCCCAAAACAGCTTTGGGTAAGAAAGTAAAGGCCATCTCACTAATATTCATAATAATTAGCAATTTACTCTTTAGTTTTCGTGGGCTTTTCAGGCTATGTGGCCATGTTCTAGAAGAGTTTATTCCTGATGTTTCACCTGCATCTGTGGCTGGTCTCTTCAGAGAATGCAGAGAATTTATTCTTTATGTCTGGCAACCTCTGTCATAAGTAAATAAGCAGAGGGGAAAAAACCCAATGCCAGCATACACAATATAATGCTAATTTACTGAAACTACATGGGCAGAACCTGAATGGTATCAGTGCTAATTCCAGTGGGATTTAGCAGAAGCAAAAACCAGGAACCTCTGAGATATGTATATCTATACACATACACACTGTTCTGTCTGGCTACTGCCATACTGCAAAATATAATGCAGTTTGATACTGCTTTAACTGTCATGACTGTATGTATCCTGTGGAATCCTTGGATTTGTGGTTTGTTGTGGCACCAGAACCCTCCAACAAACAAGACTAAGGCCGGTTACAGAATTTCACCCCTAAGCTATCACACAGAGGACGCCCTGCGGACGTCCCATTTTAAAAAAGGGGCGTCTCTTCTAGATGCCCCTGGGTCTAATACGGACTCTGTCCGTACAATATGGCGCCGGCCGTTCCACACGGCCGGCACCATCTTTACGTATCGGACGCATAGCGTCTGAACGTGTCGCGACGCCTATGAGGTCGCGAATGCACCAGTGGCGCCTCGCGACGTCATAGAGGCGCCGCAAGAAGGAGCTCTATTTTGGAGCTCCTTTTTTGCTCCGCACGGGAGCCGCGCGGTGTGGCTGCTGCGGCTCCCGCACGGAGCAAGCGGCGGCGGCGGCAGACCGCCTCAAAGCGGCGGTCTATAACCCGCCTAAATATCTCACAAAACTCCAGATCCCAGAATTCCATGGTATTGAGCCATGGAAATTAAAGTGGTGTTAAACTCTATTAATTCTGCAGTGTAGATGCAGCCACTCTCCCCCACTCCCTCTGTGTGATAGCTTAGGGGTGAAATTCTTAATATTTTTACTTTTCAGTGTGTTGCTTTAAAATGGTTTTATCTGTTGTTTTACTAGTATAATCAATTTAATTAGCACTTGCATATGTATAATTTATGGTGTTCTATTAGAACTTGTTAATTATGTTGGAAGCTGTTTTGAAACCCAACCTGGGAAAAAGGAGGGATTTTAAGTAAATACCTAAATAACTGGGTAACTAAGAGAAAGGATGTCTTGCAAAAATGTTTTAATTTGTTTTCAGATTTTCAGTGGGAGAATGGGTAGATTGCTGTTGTTTTCTGTCATCTGTTTTGAATTCTCTTCATCCAAGACCGTTTAACTGTTGGTTTTTTTTAAAACAACAACAACAACTTGTCAACAATATCTGTGGAAATTCTACATTTCTTGCATTTCTGCCAAGAAGACAATGCAGCTGTAAAAGTATCGGAGGAAACTGGGGCACTGCTAGCTGAACTGCTGTTGTGAGTGTAGAAATGGCAAAGTTCCCAGATTGTCAGCTTTATACCAATACATTAAATATGCACGTTTTATATAAAGCGATATAAACCACAGGAAGCAGAAGTTAAACATCTCTAACTGAAGTTTCCCCCCCCGTTTTTTGGAGACAACAAGGCAAAGCACAAAAGTTTAATTAGAGGATAATTTAACAATGTTTTCGATGAGAAAATACGTAGTGGAGTGAATGCATTCACGTAGATACATATCCAGGGGTAGTTGTGTTGGCCATATAACAAAGTACAGTAACTTCCAAAGTCCCCTTTATTGGGACAGCCAAAATGCATAAAATATATGTTGCAAGCTTTCGAAATGTCACTGGCTTCTTCATCAGGCAAAGGTGTTAAAAATAATACAGGAGAAAAAAAAAAGATGTAATACCCAGGCCTGCATTTTTCAAGATGTTAATGTTGCTCTGAGTTTGGAGGGATATCTATGCAGGCTGGCAACTTCTCCTCCTGGCGATGTGGTACTGGGAGGCAAAGCATTTTAAAGTCTAGGAAATTTAAATTAAACAGCCAAACAAAAAGGTTACATATTTAGGCTGCAATCTGACATTCATGTACCTGGAAGTAAACCTAATTGATTACACTGGGACTTACCTCTGAGTCCATGTACAGGCTAGAACCTTGTAACTAGTTTTGTAAGAATAAACTGCTTCGAATTCAGTTAGAGTTGCTAACTGATTGTCACTGTGATCTTTTAAGAAAACCTATGGGATGGTATGCTGTTGGAGACATATGCCATTATAGGCCTCAATTACACTAGATATAGTTTTTTTCCCCCTGAGATGTAGTGGAAGGAGGAATTCAGCATCCCCTTCCAGAATGCCTCCATCCTAGGCGCTCAACACTAGACAGCAGTTTGCAACACCCCAGTTATTGATCTCTCTCTCTGTGCATCCAAGGGTGCATCTACACTATAGAAATAATGCAGTTTGACACCACTTTAAGTGTTGTAGCTCCATCCTGTGGAATCCCAGCAAGTTGTATTTTTACAAGATCTTGTCTGAAAAGAGTGCTGGTTCCTCACAAAACTATGAAGGCTAGGATTCTGTAGGATGGCACCATGGCAGTTAAAGCGATGTCAAATGACATTATTTCTACAGTGTAGATGAACCCTATGTCCCAACTGCTTTTTAGTACCCAGGAAGGAAGGAACAGTCTTATCTTGGGATTCAAATCGATTTCTTCCTCACTTGGGGTCTCAAGAGCAGCTGGAACATGCTTGGGCACTTGTCCATTCCAGTCAATGACCAGGAGGAAGAAACTACCCTCACAAGTACTCTGGCTATTGTAGCGCAGAAGTTAAGCAGAAGAGGAAATTAAGAAGCCTGTGCCACTTCTGCTGAAGCTTTAAATACAACTTACCAAAGTGTTACGGGGCCTTAGATTACGGTATATTATTCTAGAGCAGTGGTTGTATTTGGTGCCTTTTGGAACTGCTCTGGTTCAGCAGAGGCACTGCTAAGGGAGGCAGAGGCCATTATATCTCATTTTCTATTCTTGCTAGTTCTAAATTCACATAATCAATGCAGAGCAAAGATGTCCAGAAGGGTGGGGTGCTGTCACAGAGTTATTTAGCCCAGCAGAGGTTTATATTACTCTGCCATGTGCAATAGCAGTGAAAACTTCTTTGTAGCGCAAAGCATTCCAGCATTTCATGTCTCCCTCCTATTGTTGCTGGACTCAAACTCCCATCATCCTTTATGAATGACCATACTGGCCAGGCCTGATGGAAGCTAGTGTCCAACTTCTGAGAAGCCATAGGTTCCTCAGCCCTGTGCTAGATATTGGTTGGGTAGTCACTACAGTTATAATTCCCTGATTGCACTACTGCCGCTAAATATGATCTTGTTTTTTTTAAGCCTTAGCTCTCCAGATGTTTTGTACTTCAACTCCCAGAATCCCTTACCATTGGCCATGCTAGTTGGCACTTCTTGGAGTTGAAGTACAAATTATTTAAAGGGCCAAGGTTTGACAATAATAATAATAATAATAATAATAATAATAATAATAATAATAATAATAATATTTATTTGTATACCGCCCTGTGGCGAACCAATCCGGGCGGTTGACAACAGTGATTATAACAGAGTAAAATATAAATTTAAAAACATTATAATCCCTCCCTCCTTATAAAAGTATTAAAAAATATGACAGATTAAAAACACAATATCAAAACATAAAATATAGTTAAAACAAACTAAAAAACCCTGGTGTCCCTCTGGAGATCCTCAACCATCACTGAAGATGGGGCCACGAGAGGAAAGAGGGGATCAGGGAGGCCAGGCCGG
Organism: Sceloporus undulatus; assembly: GCF_019175285.1. Lineage (NCBI taxonomy): Eukaryota > Metazoa > Chordata > Lepidosauria > Squamata > Phrynosomatidae > Sceloporus > Sceloporus undulatus. Next base: position 182,366,150 of record NC_056524.1, read on the forward strand.
GATGGTTAATCTGGAAAGGCCTGCCGGAAGAGATCCGTCTTGACAGCTTTTTTAAAGCTGTCTAATGATGTCAACTGACGGATCTCATCTGGCAGGTCATTCCAGAGTTTGGGGGCGACAGCAGAAAATGCCCTCTGGGAGGTCGCCGCAAGCCTAGATTTTAGAGGCTGCAGTAAGTTCCTCCCAGAGGACCGGAGAGCGCGGGGAGGATTATATGGGAGGAGGCGGTCCCTGAGATAGCTTGGACCCAAGCCATTTAGGGCTTTAAAGGTAATAACCAACACCTTGTACTGGGCCCGGAAGCTAATAGGCAGCCAGTGGAGGGACCTCAGAACCGGAGTAATGTGGTCCCTCCTAGATGTACCAGAAATAAGCCTGGCTGCCATATTTTGTACCAGCTGAAGCTTCCGAGCCAAGCACAAGGGTAGCCCCAAGTAGAGTGCATTACAGAAGTCAAGGCGTGAGGTTACCAGTGCGTGCACAACAGTTTCGAGGTCCCTTACTTCCAGAAAAGGGCGCAGCTGGCGTATCAGCCGAAGCTGATAGCAGGCGCTCCTGACCGTCGCATTTACCTGATTTGTCATCAGGAGCGACGAGTCGAGGAGCACCCCCAGACTGCGAACACAGTCACTGGAGGGGAGTGTGACCCCATCCAGGACTGGAGGTTGCAACCCAATTCTTGGTTTCGGGGCCGCTACCGTGAGCACCTCCGTCTTATCTGGATTCAGTTTCAATCTGTTTTTCCTCATCCAGCCCATTACCGCTTGAAGACATTCATTGAGAGAGGAGATGCCATTGGAATTCGAGGCCGACGAACGAGACATGGAGAAATAGATTTGGGTGTCATCAGCGTACTGATAACACCCGGCACCATAACTCCGTATTATCTCACCCAGCGGCTTCATATAGATGTTGAATAACATCGGGGACAAGATAGCCCCCTGAGGAACCCCACAAGTGAGGTTCCTCTTACTGGAGCTACAGTCCCCGAGCAGCACCCTCTGAGACCTGCCCGAGAGGAAGGACCGGAACCACTGCAAAGCAGTGCCCCCGATACCTAACCCCTTCAGGCGGTCCAAGAGGATGCCGTGATCTATAGTATCGAAAGCCGCTGAGAGGTCTAGGAGCACCAACAGGGTCACACTACCCCTGTCGATGCTCAGACGCAGATCGTCGGTCAAGGCAACCATGGCAGTCTCAACCCCAAAGCCAACCCTGTACTGTGGTAGCAATACCTTTAAAGCCCTACATGGCTTGGGCCCAACCTATTTGAGGGATCGCCTGCTCCCATATAATCTGCCCTGCACCCTCAGGTCCTCTGGGAGGAATCTATTGCAGTCTTTAAAAACCAGACTAACTGCTACCTCCCAGAGGGCCTTCTCTGCAATTGCTCCCAAACTATGGAACGGTCTGCCAGACGAGATCTGTCAAATTGCCAGCTTAGACAGCTTTTAAAAAGCTGTCAAGACGGATCTCTTCTGGCAGGCCTTTCCTGAATAAAAAGTGCCCAGCCACAGAATGTCTGCCCCCCACATCATGTATTAGCTCATTGCTCTGTCCTTGTTATACTGTGTGTGTATTAATTCTGTTTTAATAGATATTTTAATTGTAACATGTTTAATCCTGTTTTAAGGGGGGGGGAATTTGGGACACAATTTTGTAAATGTGGATTTTAATGTGTTGTGAGCCGCTTTGATTGTCTTGTTACAGAAAAGCGGGATACAAATACAAGTTTTATTTATTATTATCTATGGGATCTGGCCAACAGTTTACATACTGTAGATTAATAATATGTTCCTTATGCTAAACATGATTCTGTTGCAAGTATACTTCTGTTCTATCCTACTTGGATGGTAATTTAAAAAAAACAACCCAGTTTGGGTAAGAGACTTAAGTTGCCCACTCAGCTTTATGGAGATCTAAACCATAACATCAATGTTGCAAGAGACGAGGATACTGAAAATCAAGGATATGCTGTTTTGCTGTAATGCATAATTTAAAGGGGTTTATTTTATGTATATTCTTTTTTGTTCCTGTGTGCAAAGAACCTACTGTTGAGTACAGAAGGTTTATTGGAAAATATTAGGAGTGGCATTGCTTTAAAGAGCTTAATTTAACAGATTCCTGGCTATTTTGAAGCTCTCAGTCATTGAACAGGCACAGTACTTATTCTCAAGGCTGTCAGGTAGTATTAAGGAGGCTCTTCATTACAATAGTATGTGGGCAAGCCAAATGCTTTCTGTGCTGCAGAGAAAGGATATGTGTCTTAAGGATGTTAACTGATACTGAGCTGGAGTGTCAAGAGTGTACTGCAGATGCAATTTGAAAATGTCTTCAAAGGTACCATAATAGCAAATCACCTTCTATTTTCATGATATGCTCTGCAGTCTTTCAGTCTGCCACTGCAAACTTTGTCTTTATGTTTGTTTGTTTGTTTTCTAGTGAATCAGTCACCCACATTGTAGCTGAAAATAATTCTTGCACTGAAATCTTGAAATGGCTGCAAATACACAAGGTGGAAGACATCTCAAAATTTAGGCTCCTAGACATCACCTGGTTGACAGCCTGCATGGAGGCGGGAAGGCCAGTAGATTCGGAGAAATATCAGCTTCTTGTAAGTAGGGTGACGTGAAATGAACAGATAAGGCAACATGTTGTAAAAGTCAGACTGTAACTAATGAACGTTTAAGCCAGAATGCTTAGGCTCGCTCTGATTGATTGCTTCCTACATTTAGTCAAAATTGGCTTAAATTCAAGGCCTTAACTTCTTTGTTGAGGTACAGCCAGACTGACTACATAAATTATATCCATCATAATGTGGTTTTGAGAATAACCTACTTACGTATTAAAGACACCTGAGAAATACAGTAATAAATGGCAGGCTAACATGGTAATCTCTTTGAAAACAACACCGGGTCCTTAATATCCACTGGGGCTTGGGTTCTAGGACCCTCTGTGGATACCAAAATCAGTGAATGCTCAAGTCCCATTAAATACAATGGCATAATAAAATGGTGTACCTTATATAAAATGGAAAAATCAAGGTATCTTTGGATATTTTCAAGCCATGGGTGGTTGAATCTGCGGATATGGAGGGCCAACTACAATGAGAAATGCAATGAAGATATAAAATGAGCCATAGTCAGTGCTGGGCTATAAGATCTTCTATGTAAGTGGTTTTAAAGCTGTCTCATGTCAAGGAATAACTCCCTCCTCCCATGTATCAGGGACTAGCACCATTTTATAAACATTCTATAATGTTTGTTTCCTGGAAACTGGCACCAGTCCAGAGACCACTACATTGAGTAGTACCATTCTGCGTCATCACTTCCCTACTTACCATGATTATTTCCCTGATATCTAACCATGATAACCTGTGGTAAAATAATATTATGCACACCAAAATTGTATGTTTCTGCTATGAACTATGCTAGAACAGATAATAAATACTGCTTCCTGAGTATTGTGATTGTTGCCCTCATGCCTATTTGAGGGCTTTTCAAATTGAGCTGGCTGGCCACAGTGGAGAGAAAGATCCTCAGCTAGATACACTATTGTTCTGACCCAGCAGGATTGATCTTTTATTATGGCTTAGGGTGAAATCTCTGTTATGCTTTGTCTCTATGTTATGTCATGCTTTGGATGAAGTCTCTGGAACAGACTGTTGCAGGCTGAAAGGACATGTGCTTTAATGCTGTAGAATGGGATCCATTGAATGACCACTCTTTTTATGACATACAGTATATAGTGCCCTTCTCTATTCATATCGTCCCTTTTGCTTATCCCTATACTAACCTGAACACAAAGAGGCTGAAAATAGAACTCTTATTCCCACTATCTAAACATTAAAAGTGTATGTTGAGTATGTTTATATACAATGAATACATTTGCATCAGTGGCATTACTAGCATTGGTGTCATGCTGTCACTCCCAGGCAGCCACCCTGCAGCTCCAGTGAGTGGGAGCCAGCAGCAGAGTAAGGGATCTTGTCTTGGTTGCCTCCACTGGCCCCCAGTCAAAGACAGGGATTCTCTTGGCCCTGCAGAAGGGGAAAGGAAGGAGGAGAGAAGATATGTCCTTGCAGCAGCTGCACCTGGTCTGATGCCCCGACTTATTCCCCGCAGCAGGCATTGCCAGGTGCTGAACTCTACCTCTCCCTCTATGGCCAGGTTGCACAACCCTGGAAGGGGAGGGGGAAGTGGAAGGAGAAGGAGCACCAGGAGCAGGCAGGGAGGGGAACTTGCCACCTGCTCTTTCCCTCCTGCCTTCCTCACTGCCCTTCATCATGCCTGGCAACCTGCTTCCCCCCACTTGTCTTCCTTTTCCTCCCCACTGCTTTGCCCTGTGATTTCTTCTTAGGAAGAGGAGGAATCCATGGCCACTACTGTTGGTGTTGATGTCTCCCTTTCCTGGCCCAGCCAGCCTTGGAAGAAGCTACACAGTGTAGTCTTAAAAAGGGAAACAAAAGGTATATAAGTATGCTTGCACAAGAAAGAAAAGAGTGGAAAACTGTTGAACATTAATCTATACTTTTAACCATAAGAGGGACAGAAGTATGAAAGGGTTGTTGGCTTGCCTATTGTGTCTGCTTGATGCAGATTTGGATTGTTAGAATTTGAATGTGCGTGTGTGTGTGTCCATGTATATGTTCTTGTGAAGCACTATACACTTAAATCTAACATGAGTATTATGGTATTGCAGTTGTACCCACAGTGTTAGTACTGTAATGTCAAATAGGCCACAAGTTAAAATACCATTGAAGGCATGTACCTAGCTGAACCTGTCATTTTTGAAAGTAGCAGTCCCCAACATATAAGATGTTATTTCAGCCTGCCCCATGGATATCTTTAAGACGGTGTACATGCCATTACTTAATTCTCTCTCTCTCTCTCTCTCTCTCTCTCTCTCTCTCTGTGTGTGTGTGTGTGTCTTCATGTTGTCAACTTAAGGCAACCCAATTAATTTCATAGGGGTTTCTTAGGCAAGGAATACTCAGAGATGGTTTTTTTGTGGGGTTTTCAGGCTATGTGGCTGTGTTCTTTATTCCTGACGTTTTGCCAGCATCTGTAGCTGACATCTTCAGAGAATGCTGGCAGAGGTGGTTTTGCCAGGTTCCTTCCTCTCAAAATGTAACCTGTAGAACTTGGTATTCATTGGCAGTTTCCTATCCAAATACGAACCAGAGATGACCCTGCTTAGCTTCAAAGATCATATGGGATCTGTTGCCTCTGAGGTATTTAGGCACTTCAGCAATATGATTACTACTGTGTAATCTGTTTACCTGTTACATGTTATATGGCAATACGGAACACTGTTACAACAGTTAGGCATTCATGACTTAACAACATTAAATTTCTTCAATGTAATGATTCCCTGTGAATCTGACTCAACACATTTTCTTTGGCTAAAATGGTGGCAACCTTTTTATTTATTTTATTTATTTCCAGGATTTATACTCCACCTTTCAGCACAATGGGATTCCCATGATTACACCAGCTGCACAAATGCCACCACGGCTATAATAAATTCTTCAAATTTGTTTAGGCAAGATTATGTCTGTGAGCATAAGGAAGCCAGAGAAGAGGGTCCTTAAAATGTCACCTTATATGGACATTAATGGTAGGGAAGATCAACAAAAGTTTGAAGAACAGAAAGCTTTATTAGCAAACTTAATATTTAAGAGAAATATGGGGTCTGTAATATGAGGAGAAATATGGGGTCATATGAGAGAGAGAGAGAGACAGAGAGAGAGGGAAGGATGGAGATGTGTGGGAGCGGACACTTCAGGCAGCCTTGTAGCTCTGTTGCATGGTGTAGGCACAAAGTTACATATGCACATAATGCTCTATCCAAATTTCTTCAGAATATTATCATAACTGTTCTGTACAGGCTTTGTAAAATACAGATAGGGTTGCAAGGTCTCAGAGCTGAAGTTTCAGGGAAATGCTATGTTTCTTTGAGCCTTCAGTCAGAGAGATACAAAGGGCCCATTTGTATCCAGTGGGCCCTTGCTATCTGCTGGGGTTTGGTTAAATAACTCCCTGTGGATACCAAAATCTGTGGATTGTCAAGTCCCACTATATACAATTGTGCAGTAAAATGGTATCCCTTATATAAAATAGTAAAATCAAGGTTTGCTTTTTGTTTAAAAAAAACAACACACACACACACACACACACACACAATATTTTCAACCTGTGGATGGTTGAATCCATGGATAAAGAACTGGTGCACATGGAGGGCAAACTATAAAATGTTTATATAGAGTTGGTATGAGGCAAGTGGAGTCCATAGGCTTTAAATAGCTCCCCAAAGTCATTTCTGAGATCCTACCAAACACGGGTGAGGTGTGTGTGTGTGTGTGTGTAAAAATGCTCTCTAATCAACCTCCAGTTTACTTGCTGCTTATTAAGAGGCAATGACTTGGGATTTCAAATCATGGTAAATTCTGCCCCCCCTCCATAGCTTCTAAGAGACATGTGGGACCGTGTGTGTGTGTGTGTGTGTGTGTGTGTACGTCCATGTGTGTGTTTATCCTGTCCTTTTTATCATGAGATCTCAGGGCAGCAAACAGATAAAACAATATAAACAATTTAGACAATTCCAAATGAAAATCAGTAAATAATTTAAGCAAAAATAAAATGCATTAAAACATTCAAGCAAATTAAAATACTAAATTAAATAGCTGAAAATTACTAAAAGAGCTTTTCAAAATCATATAGTGTAGATGCTCAAAAGTAAATTAGGCACCAAAGGCTTTAATAAAAAGCGATGTCCTGACCTGGCCCTGAAAAGAAAGCAGTGATAATGCCAGTTAGGCCTGGTAGAAGAGGCATTCCACAAATGAGATACATTATTTTAAATGATGATGATGATGATAATGTCAGTTAAGAAGAGCAAGATGAGGGCCTCCAAGGTTCTCTAGAAGGTCAATATGGCTCCTTGAAATTGTCCATCTCAGTTGTAGGAGATTGTGAAGAAAATCTACACTGTATGTTTGTCCTTCTGTCTATTTGTATCGTTTTTATTGTTGTTGAATCAACCTCTAATCACGGTGACCCTGTGAATGAAACATCTCCAAAAGCCCCTGTCCTCTACCTCTCTGCTCAGATCCTGCTGACCGAGACTTGTGGTCTCCTTGTTTGAGTAAAACTGTCTACCATGTGGTTTTCCTCTATACTGCCCTCTACCTTCCTCAGCATCATTGTCTTTTCTAATGTTTCATTTCTTCTCATTATGTGGCCAAAGTATGACAAACTCAATTTGGTCATCTTGGCTTCCAGAGAGAGTCCAGACTTGATCTGTTCTAGAACCCATTTGTTTGTCTTTTTAGCTGACCATTGTATGCTCAGCACTCTTTTCCAACACCACATCTCAACTGAATTAAATTTCTTTCTCTTGGCTTTCTTCACTGTCCACCTCTTACATAGTGATTGGGAATACAATTGCCTGGCTAATCCTAACTTTAGTGTTCAGAGTTATATCTTTGCATTTTAGTTCTTGTTCAGTTCTTGAATAGGCGTGGTACAGACTGGTCTGTAGCGCCCCTTTTAGCTCCGGGTTGGGGGCAGGGCAGCCTCACCGGCACCCCTGTGAGCTCAATCCAGAGTTTTCCTGGACCACAGAGAAGCAGCAAAATGCTGCTTCTCTGTGGCATGGAAAAGGGGTGTCCTTGGGGCTTCATGCCCCTGGACACTCTGGGACCCAGAGCCGTGGGAGAAAGGGGCTGCCTGGCCCCTTTCTCCCTGGCATCATTCTTGCAGCCTTTTGGTTGCTGCAGGAACGATGTAGGCACCCAAAAGGAGCTCAGTTTCACGTGCCCAAAGGAGCTGCCGTAAGTGGCCAGGGCTGGCACGGAGATGTCATGCACGTGCCACACCGTTTGTATGCGGCACGTGCATGATGTCATCATGGTGGCCCCTGTGTGGATGGGAGGCTGTCATGATTACGCCACCACCATGTACTAGGGTTGCAGGGCATGTGGTCGCTCCGCCCCCACGCAACCCTAGTACATGGCCAGGTTGGAGCAAAGTGCCAGTCTGGACCACGCCATAGCCACCCTTCCCAATTCTAGTCTTCTTCTGATTTCTTGACTGCAGTCTCCATTCTGATACATGTTTGATCCAAGGTATGGGAACTTTTCCTGCCTAATTCAATTTTTTTGATGTGTAGGATTAATTCTTGTAGATCTTCTGTGTTTATTATTTTTGTTTTCTTAATATTCAGCATTAAGCCTACCTTGGCACTTTCTTCTTTAACTTTCTTCAGTAATTGTTCAAGGACCTTGCTCTTATCTGTTTGTTGTAACACCCAAGTTCTCCAAACAAGGTACTGCCTCCTTACACCAGTGGTCCTGTGACAATTGCAAGGTCCTGCTCCTTTCAGATTTTAGGGACCAAAATCTCAGGGAATTGGAGCATGCTGATTGAGCAACTGTATTTCAGAACCAAAGAGCCTTTGTGAAAGTTTTTTCATGGGTAATGAATCCATTGTGAGAGACCATAGACAAACTCTTCAAAATAATATAGGTTGGTAATCTGTAGCTTATATTTCAGAGAACGGAACTGGAAAAACCACCCCTAAGTATTCTTTGCCTACGAAAACCCTATGAAATTCATCGGGTGGCCATAAATAGATAGGAAACTTCAAGGTTCACACACAGAGAATAAAGTGTAGTGTTAGTGTTATAAAAATCCAAGTACGGCCACCAGATGGAGCTATTGATCTCAGGCTCAGTGTGTGTGTGTGTGTGTGTGTTTATATATATGTGTGTGTGTGTGTGTGTGTGTGTGCGCGCGTGCATGTGTGTGATACCTATATTTTTAGAATTACTGCTACTCAGTTTGTTGAAGGAAAAAACTAGACAGATTATTGTAATCCCATAAAGCAGAACAGTTAGGTTTGTCAACAGTTTGGCTAAAGTATACTCATTTGAATCTGTTATATATGTGTGTTCTCATGTGCCTAGTGTTGGCTATTGCCCTATGTGTGGGCAATGGTGAGATTATTATGTAATGCAGGAAACAGCCAACAACCATGATGTGTGTGTACGGGGAGAGAGAGAGAGAGAGTGTGTTTCTGAGTTTACTCTCTCTAATTTTTAAAAACCTTTTAGACTCCTTTCTATTTTTTCTTAAGTCCCTTTTTTAATTCTTTGAAAAATGCATTACTCATTACTGTACGAAAACATACACCATGTTTGTCTGTCACTGCCACAATGAGGTCAGAAGGAGGTGCCTAGCCATGTCATCAAGGCTGGGCACCCTGTTCTGATGGCAGAGTGAAGTGACCCATGGCAGCAGTGGAATAGTAAAAGGTAAAGGTATTCCCTGTTGACAAGGTTGTCAAGTCTTGTCAGACCATAGGGGGTGGTGCTCATCTCTGTTACTAAGCTGAAGAGCCAGCATTGTCAGAGACTACTCTGGGATCATGTGGCCAGCATGATTGCATAGAATGCTGTCTGCCTTCCCACCGAAGTGGTACCTATTTATCTACTTGCATTTGTATGCTTTTGGACTGCTAGGTTGGCAGAAGCTGGGACTAGTGATGGGAGCTCACCCCATCATGCGGCACTTGGGCCTCGAACTGCCAACCTGCCAATCTTGCAATCAACAGAGTCAGCATCTTGACCACATGAGCCACCACAGTGGAATACATGTATGATAAACTGAGCAGCATTAGCTTGGAGGGCCTTTTTACCTGGGGAGAGTTGGTTCAGCTCTACGGCTAGGATATTCCGGGCTGCCCCTGGCCAGTGCAGACAGGACACAGATTCAACAGAGATCAAATGAGGGAAAGAGGAATGTTTGCACCAAAACCAAATGATCCTGATGTTTAATTAATATAATGTTGCTAAAGCACAAATAATAGTACTATGGTTTGCAAAGTGATGAAGAAAATCCAGCAAATGCTTCGCTCAGCCAAGGACCAGAGAGACCCTCCCATAGCCGCAGGAGTTTACTGCATACCATGCAGCTGCGGACAAGTCTACATAGGGACCACCAAATGCAGTGTGCAAACAAGACTCAAGGAACACGAGAGACACTGCAGACTGGGCCAGCCAGAAAAATCAGCAGTAGCAGAACATGCCACAAACCATCCTGGGCATACAATACTGTTTGAAAACACTGAAATTCTGGACCATGCCAACCACTACCATATCAGGATGCACAGGGAAGCCATTGAAATCCATAAACACCTGGATAATTTCAACCGGAAAGAAGAAACCCTTAAAGTGAACAAAATTTGGCTACCAGTCCTGAGGAATAGCAAAATAAGGACTCAGCCAATGCAAATAGGAAACCACTCAGAGTCAGGGGCTTTCCCAGCAGATAATGATCACCAATTAGCAGACACTAATCCCCTTTTGCATTAGCCTCCCAGCCTGAGGCCTGCCATCAGCACAGAACAATAAACATGCAAATCACTCCTGCATTCCCAGGCTCACACAGTATATATACACCCACTTTTTCCAGGCATGCATTCTGTGAAGATGCCAGCCACAGATGCTGGCGAAACATCATGAAGAAACTTTTTTGGAACATGGCCACATAGCCCAAAAAACCCACAAAAAACAATAGTACTATGACTAATACTATTGAATAATAATAAAGAAGGCTCAGTGGAAATGGGTGAGAATCAATTTCTGAAATGTTGCCGGAGTGTAGATGTGACACATGATCAGTGGAAGGGTTAGGAGGAAGAACAATAGGGAGGTGGTAGTGAGGGAAACCCAGGATATTGCAAGAAAGAATGCAAACCTAGGAAAATGCAAATAAAATCAGAACAAAAGAGCTGGAAATTTTCCACATTTCTAGAGATTTTTTTTGTCACTTTTCGCTGAATCCACTATCTTTTTTCCTTCTGATTTGCAGTCCAAAAAAATTCAGCTGACAAATGTTTACAGTAAAAACAACCCAAGCTAGTATTGTTAATTGACACCCTGAACATTGTGTAATCAAGGTACATATCAAAGAAATAAGAATTGCAGTGAAATAAAATCACCGAGACAATACAAAGACTAGTGAATGCCTTACTTTTTATATGTTCAGACCAGCCTGTGATGTTTTACTACCAAAATGGTCTTTGTGCAGATTTTCCACTCCTTCTAGGAATAATTAAAAAAAAAAGTTTGAAAAAGGTTAATTGGTTTTTAAGGGTTTTCAAATTAATTTTGTTGTAATTTAATTGGAGCAACATGAGATAGAAATTTGTTTTACTGTGACCAGCTAATTTTAGACAAGGGTCAGTGACAAAATAATGGACTCTAGTAGACTGTGGACTCTCTCACGGCAGGAAACCTAAGGAGATGAGGAAAGGCCAGGCTTACCCAGGAGGCAGGAGACAACTGTAGTGGGATCCTGCTGTGAGTAGGCAGAATGGGACAATTATCTCAGGTGCAGATCTTGGTCATTTTCAAACAACAGCAAATGGTCAATTAAAAATACTTTATTCTATTTGGCTTCTAAAGATCCCTTGACAAATATACTGGTCCATAAATGATGGACATAAAACAAAGTTAAGTAAAATACGAAAGATAAAAATTAACAGAGACATAACCATGCAATTCTGAAATGGAATTACTCTGAAATATGAGCAAGAACGTTATAAGTTAATTAATGTTATCCTGAATAGGCTGCCTCTAAGGGTAAAAAGCCTTACAGGGCAGCCAATAACAACCAAAACAGTGAATAAAACATCTGTAATGCAATACTAAAACTAGGATGGACAGCTTGTTATGGGGGAGGGGACATATGAATACCACAAATGAGCACACAACATAATGGTGCAAGTACAAATGTTGTTTCTCTGTTTCGCAGTCACAGCCACAGAATCATATTTAAGTGTACAGACTCCTTTGTCTAAAATAGCAGATAACATTGACCAAAATGTTGAGATAATTTAGGTTTTCCTCAAAGATAGCTTGTTTAAATTCCATCATTTTGTTGAATGGAGCCATAGCAGTTAAAGTAGTATAAAACTGCATTATTTCTACAGAGTAGATGCACCCTATGTCTCTTGCATAAAATGGTTGAAAATGGAATTATCAGGAATTCTAACTTTACAACATTATGTAGCATCTCGTAACACCGTTGAGACTAACTGAAATAAAGAAGTTGGCAGCAAGACTTCAGTTTACTTCCTTGGATGCATATAGTGGAGTGGAAACCAGGGGCAGACATATATATGCCATTGGTATGTGAGAATGTCAAATCAAATCCAAAATCCATTGTGTATGGAAATGAAGTAGTGAGTTGAGTTTTAACAATCATGAAAACCCGACTTGCTATTTCATTTCCATACACAAAAGATTTTGATTTTGAATTGACATTCTCACATACCAATGGCATATATAAGTCTGTCCATAGTTTCCACTCCATTATACGCATCTAAGGAAGTAGACTGAAGTCTATGAAAGCTCATGCTGCTAACTTCTTTATTTTAGTTAGTCTCAAAGGTATTACAAGATCTCTCTACATACTGATTCTACAGATTAACATGGCTATATCTTTGAATTTTACAACATTATAATTTTTATTAATCTTATTATTTCTATTCAACATTACTTAAGTTTTTAAAACTTATATTATGTCTGCATTGCAAGTTTGGTTATTATGTTAATATCAGTTTTGAATAATTTTGTTAAATGCTTTTGGGCAATTTGCCATGGTGGGCTTAGATGCACACGCATTTATTTTCTTCCTTTCAAAATATGCTTTCAACATTTCTAAGAAAAAAATGTATTTACCACCACTGTTGTACATTATCCTAAGCCAAATACCATTAAACAAGTAAATGAATTTCTAGTCTCCACTGGATCATATACAGCAGCATTTTTCATATGCTATGATATCAGTATGAGATATTATCTCAGGTAGCAAATTTCTTTTGCTCTTTATGTCACACCAGTCTGGATCTTTAGTCTTCTCTTTAGCCTTCCAAAACTTTGTTGGATTACAACAGTCAGGGGTGAAATGGGATCATGGAAGTTATAGTCCAACACATCTGGAGACTGTTAGGTTGGGCAAAACTATTAAAGTCATATCTCTGTAGCAGGCATAGAAGGCTTCAAGAACTGTTTGTTCCATTTTTTCCTTAAACATGTCAGTACAAAATTAATTCATCAGGAGCAACTGCAAGAGGTTTTTTCAAATTGAGCTGTTTTATCATCTGAGTTTGTGAATCATGTTTATCAAGAAAGAAAACAGTCCTAAGTACTCACAATGAATTTTTCTTTGCCAAGCTCTGTAATTTCTCCATGAGAAAACCACTTGTATATGACACATTTTCCAATTCTGTATCTGATGCTCTACATGGTCAGCTGAGGTACAGTTAAAATGCTCACATTTTACAATATATCTAATCACAAAATAGACGTTGGCTTATATTTGGAAATGGAAATCACCTATATTTTGATCATTCAGGCACTAGCCTTTGTAAAGAATATTTGTTGTTGTTGTGTACCTTCATTCTATTTCTGACTTATACTGATGTTAAGGCAAACCTATCATGGGGGTTTCTTGTCATGATTTGTTCAGAGTGGGTTTACCTTTGTGTTCTACTGAGGCCAAGAGAGTGTGACTTGCTCAAGGTCACCCTTTTAGTTCCATCCTATGCTGAATCTTGTAGTTGGTGAGATGTGGGCTGAGAGTCTGTTTAGGTTTTTCGAAGCCCCACAAGAAGTGTTTCATCCAATATGAGTCATGGGACCTGTACAAACGGGCCCTTTAGCACATCCTGGTGATGTGCTAGGGTTGCCTTGGTGCATGGTTTCCAGACGCCGCACAACCCTAGGACGTCACCAGGACATCACAGCTGTGTGGCGCCATATACACGGCGTGTACAGCTGTGACGTCGCTGCTGTGTGCCATCCAGATGGGTGTGTGCGGCGGTGATGTGGTCGCACCGCCGCAGGCAGTTTGCAGCGGCGCTAAAAGAAGCCACTTTTCAATGCTCCTTTTCTTTCTGTGCAGCTGCGCCATGCAATTTGGTTGCTGTGGCGCGGTTATGCGGAAAAGAGAGGTGGCTCCCGGCCGCCTCTTTCTGGAGGTCTGTATCCCACCTTAGATATCAAACACTTTTTTCCCATTGTGTTTTCTGCAATTTGTACAAAATATCTCTGTGTAGAACTAATGTTTTTTTTCCTTTTGTGTAGCTAAGCACTCACACACGCACACACACACACACACACACACACACACTCTACAACACAGGAAGAGCAAAAGGACAAACCAATTGATCAAAAAAAATGCCAACAACCTACCCAATGCTATTCCTTTTTAAGGGCATAGGACAATAGGTATATTTTTTTCAGTTTTTCACAATAACTAAATCTTAAAGATTCACAATAACTAAATCTCAAAGAAAAAGAAGATTTTTAAAAAAATAATGTTTATTACATGAAGATAATTTATATCCCTACTTAAAGTATGCATTGGTGCTGGCCTGTTGCTAACCCCACAAAAGAAAAGGATGATGTGAGATTGTGTCTCTTTTTTTGTTCAAAAGTATACTGTCTTTACAAGAGTAGCATGATAGTGCATACATCATATGGGCCAACTAACCTGATTTGGCCGGGACATATCCAGCTAGTTATCTGTTATTGTAATTTTCTGCTGCTTCTAAAATGTTCCAGTTTCTCTCTCTTCCTCCAACTTTCTCCCTTTGTCCTCATATTACTTCAGTTGCAGCAAATAGATTTCAGAATGATAAACTAATTTATATTCAGTTTGCTCAGCTGGGGGGAAGAAAAGGTAGCAGAACCTTGTCCTTCCCAGTAGGCTCAGGAAAAATCAAACTGCTGTAGCTTCTTCTAGCATGTATGTTCTTCCCCATTAATAATATTTTCCATTTTGACCGCACTCTGGTGTTGCTTGACTAGTTTTTGTCTGTGAAATGACAAAAAGTATGATATATAGGAGTGTTTGCTTTTACAATGCAGCATGAAGATAAAAGACAGAAATGTTCTAGAAAAGCAGAAACATCACTAGGTTTTGACTTCTGAGACTTCAAGATAAATGAGTTAACAAATGGCTGATTTGTCTCTTTCTCTTTTTCTAGGTGCACCATGAGCATTCTGCAGCTTCATTCAAGCATGCAGAGGAGACTTCACCTCTCAGTGCAGATATTGTCTCCCAATATGCATGTCAAAGGAGGACAACTTTAAACAATTACAACAAAAAATTCACGGTAATGCATATAATTTTATTCCTAAACTATCATTTTTTTTACACAAAACCACAGGCGCTTTCAGGTACAAATTACATAACATTAAATAATATTGTTTGTACAGCTGCCAGGAAGCAGGAGCATCTATTGAGGAGAATAAATACACTACAAACCATCCTGTGAATTTATTGAGAAATAAATTCTGCTTTCAGTTTTCTTTATTTGTAGGTAAATATGCACCATGTTTTGGCAAAATAAAATAAAAATAAAAAACTCTCAAGTATTATACTTTTTAGAGTAGTTGGTCATTTATAATGAATGGATGTGATTTTTTTAGGTACTGAGATAGAAAATACTGCAGCTGCACTGCAGAAATAATCCAGTTTGACACTATATTAATTGCCATGGCTCAATGTTATGGAATTCCGGGATCTGTAATTTTGTGAGACATTTAGCTTTCTCTGTCAGAGAGCTCTGGTGCCACAAAAAATGTATACATATTCATACAGGACTTTTTCAACTTGCTATATGCTATACACAAATACTCTTTAAGAACATGTTCTTTACTGTGATTTTTAGTTCATACTGTAGTATGATAGTTTTATGTTTCCCTTTTCAGGTTTACATGCTGCCCTGTATGCAAAATATCTGACTTCTGTAAACTCTGTCGCTGAGAATGGGCCAGTAGCGTCACTGGGGGAGTGAAGGGGGTGCAGTCTGTACTGGATGAAACCCCAGAAGAAGGGTGACATCCCATTCAGCCCCCCCACTACCCCCTGTGCCATCTGCACATGCCACTCCATGCACATACCCATGTGCAGCATCACACACATGCTGCCCCACACACGTGCTGCTCCAGTGCACGTATGCATGTACTGCTCCACACACACCACGTGTACTGCTCTGATCCCCAGGGAGCTCCGGCCTACATGTGAACTTTTGTGCGCTGCATGCACTTCTCCACTCCCTGCGCACACTGCTGTGGGTCCCTCACACTCCCATGTGGCTGGAAATCCTGCCGGAAGTCCTGCTCCTGGAAGTCTTATCACCAGAAGTCGTGCCTCCCCTACACCAGGTGACACCTGGTGCAGGACCACCACTGGAATGGTCTCCATTCTTGTGTTTCAGTTTTAATGGCAGTGATTAAATTTTGTTTACCACATGATTACTGATAAGCTGTATATTGTCCACCTAGTTCTTCCTCTCTAATAGTTCCACTTGACTGCATTGTATTTTGTCAGATATGCCAGAGTTGGATTCTTACATAAACTTTCATTGTTGAGAATGAGGTGTTCGACAGTGAGGTGTGAGGACAATGTGACAGTTGGTGTTGGGTGGTTGTTTGAATGAGACTTGGAACATGCACGTTCTGGTCACTGCAGAACCATGAAATCCACCAGTTGTGCTTCAGCTAGTTACACTCTGACTTACCTCATATGGGTGTTATGAGAACAAAGTATGGAGGAAAAGAAACAATGGGCAGACAGAGATGTACATAGTCAATAACAAAATGATTGGCATTGCTGCTCAGGGTCTATCAAATAGAAAATTCATGGTGGCTCAAATGGACAAATGTCTAGTAGAGGATCTAGTCAAAATGTTCTGCTTGTAAGTTCCCTTTAAGTCTGTTCAGAGAGTTGGATCACAGATACTAACAAGTAGAACCTGTAACAAAATATTGCAATGTGGAGCATTTTAGTTTATTGTGCCAGCCAGCCACCCTGACCATCATTAAGGTAGTCTATTTCATTCCACCACTTAGTTTTTTTTAATGAGCAGTTAGCTGTTTCTTTCCATTAGATTCCCACCATCTTTTTGTACTCCTTTTTACATTTGTCTAGTTCTTCCTTCTGCATAAGTGATGCCATTCTGCCACTCTCACTTCAACACTTATAGGAATGATTTCCCATAAGCAGCACCAGTGTGAGGTGAGATAACATATTTGAGAACAGAGTGTCCTGTCAGTCCACTGTACCAGTACATAATAACAATGATAGTTTGCTTCTAATTTCATAGTATAATGCAGCTGGCTCTTAAATCTATTGCTCTAAAGATTACTAAAATTAAACTCTGGAAAGGCAGCAGGTTTACATAATGGATGACTCTACCACAGAGGGACATTCTGTAGGGCCACCAATGCTTATATAAGTTACAGTGAGCTTTTTGAAGTTTGTGTGCTGCATCATTAAGGAGATTATTGCATTAGTTTCACTGTTGGAATTGACCCATGATGTACGTTTCTTAAGGCGGATCTTACTGCATTCATTCATCGCTGGGCAATATGCAGCCCATATGCAACATGGGCTTCTCTCACAGCTTCTCAAGAATGAGATTTTCCCATTCTTGATAAGATGTGGGACAAGCTAGGAGAAACCTGGGTTGCATACAGGCAGCACACTGCCCGGAAGTGGGTGAATGTGATAAGATTTGCCTTCAGAAAGTTATATAAGACACATTTTCCCCACCTGATAAAAAGAACTGAACTGGTGTTGTATTTTTCATCAGCATAAATTCATGGCAACACCACAAAATATAAACAGTTTCATCACAGTATTCTAGCACTTGGTTTTGTAATATGTACTTTTCCTTCAGCCAGTAGTTTAATGGCTGCCTCATCATCTCAGAAAACTCAAGAGTGAACTAAGCTCAAAGCTAAATTGAAGACAAGCTAAGCTATTGGTTATTTTAGATTGCAGCAATCTGGCTTCTTGCTTTGGATTTCAGAGCCTAGGTAATGAAATATTTTGATAAATTCCTCCTTGCAAAAAAAAAAAAATTCAGTGTTGGTCAATAGTTAAAGTCTTGTTAGGCATCCTTGCAGGTTTGATTTGATACCTGAACATGTTTGAGAATCTTATTTCTCTACCATCTTTAGGGACTGTAGAGAGCAGGCCTCCATGGAGGCATATTTTCTATACCTGTACCTACTTGCCTGAGTTTTTGAAAACTAACACCACATGTGGGCACCTTTAGTAGCAGCCTTGTTCAACCAAATTAACAGAACTTCTCGATTACCTAATAACTGGTCCCAGGCTATTATAATACCTATCTATTAAAAAAGGGGTAGGAGTGTACCCTATAATTACCAGCCCACTAGTCTGCTTTCAGTAATGGGTAAACTCTACATTAACAATAGGCTCATTAGCTAGATTGAGGATGAAAATATCCCAATGAGCAGGCAGGTTTATAAGTAAGGGCAGGTCAACACTTGGCTGTTGCTTAGTTGTAAGCCACTTATCTGAGAAATATACAAGATCACTCAGCAGTAGTCTACATGTTGCCTTCATAGATTTGACATCAGTTTTTAATTTGATACTCAGGGATAGATTATGGGCCAAACTTTTTTCTTCTATTGTTAAAATACTACTTTTGCTAATCATGGGGCCATACAATATTCTCTGTCTGCTGCCCAAACGACCAACTCCCCAATTAATCCAGGCATGTCATTTCATACCAAATGAAGTGCAAACTGTCTTGATAATTTGACTATTTCTAAATATCACACACACACACACACACACACACACACACACACGACTTAATGTCATTATTTCTGCGGTCCGGGACAGTTGTTTCCAGGGAATTCCTTACAAAAATTGTGTTTGTCCATGTGGAGATGGATTAGTAGATCTCTTTCCCACATATTTCTCTTTTGTAATTTTTAAAGACATGAGAGATTAAGATTAATTACACCGCTCTTAAGAAATCCCTTGGAAGACCCTCTGAATGATATTGGTTTATCTGTTAGTAGATATTAAAAAAATGTGTAACAGAAATTGTTGCAAAGTTCTTTTTCTCTGCTGCTAATATTAATCAAACGATGATTCAAATGTGTAATTTATGGGGTTTGTCTCCCTTTTTAAGTTGTACTAACTAAAGGATACTAGATCTATTATATTTTATCTTTAAAAAATAACTCTTGCTATTACCCCTGTCTGTTTTATGTTGTTTCGTTTTTTCTGTCATGTTTTGCATGTGTTTTAATGTGTTTGATTGGATTGGATTTGATTCTCATATGGTTTGTAGCTAATATGGAGAGTGTCGGGTTGTTTAGTTCAGGCTGAACGTGCCATCTTTGTTCTTTCACTTAGTAATGGAGAATCTAAGAGGTGCCACTGTCAGACAGATTCATTCCATATTTTGCTGTGTTGTTTTCTTGTGATGTCCCCATCATATGTTTTGCAGTGAATCATTAGAATCCTTGCTGTCATCATCATCATCATCATCACCAGAAAATGAAGCAGTCCAATAACCAACCTGTCTAAAATGGGCAGCCACAATGAAATGGAGATTTTTATGCCTTCAGATTAAAAGAAAAGTAGGTGAGGGAGAAATTTAAGATACTGTACTTAGGCAGAAAAAATGAAATGCATTGATACAAGATGGGGGACACCTGGCTTTACAACAGTACCTGCGACAGGGATGTAGGAGTCCTAGTAGATTACAAGTTGAACATGAGTCCAAAGTGTGATATGGCAGCTAAAAAAGCCTATGTGGTCATAGGCTGCATCAATAGAAGTATAGTGTCTAGATCAAGGGAAATAATAGCTCCGCTCTATTCTGCTTTAGTCAGACCTCACTAGGAATACTGTGTCCAGTTCTGGGCACCGACACCAGTTAAAAATGGATATTGACAAGTGGAGATGTCTAGAGGAGGCAAGGACCTAAAACGACGAAGGACTGGAAACCATGCCCTATGAGGGAGACTTAGGGAACGTGTATGTTTACTGGAGAGAGACAGTTAGAGGTGATATGATAGAGCAATTCCTGGGTCAGGTTTGATAGTTTAAGGGAAGGAAGAAAGTAAGTGAAGAAGATAAGAGTAGGTAGACAACTGGAATAGATAGTAAAGAAGAAGAGTGGAGATCAATAGATAGGAGGGACATCAAGAAGGAGAACATCAGTGATGACAAGTAGATGGAGATAAGAAAAAGACCAAAAAGAGACTGAAATTATAAAAGAGGCAAGACAAGGGAAACCCAGGAGATCCAAAAAAGCAGTGTGTGTGTGTATCGCACTGCGTTCTGAGAACGTTCTGATCACGGATGAGACGGAACGCATTTGAGAATACCGCACGTATGTGTTCCAATCGGGTTCTCAGAACGCTTAATGTGTTCCAAATGTGTTCCAGGAGGCGGATTTGAATGTGTTCTGAATGTGTTTCCAGAGAGCTGAAACGTGATGAAAACGTTCCAAGAGAAGTGTGTGCAGTATTCTATCCTTCCCAATCCGTTCCGTCATTCCTCCGTCTCCCTGATTGGCTAAAGATGCCCTTCTCTTTTAGTCCTCCAAGTCCTAGGCGTACTATTTTTTCTTTGCTCTCCCATGTATGATGCCCCCGTCTTGAAAAAGGATTTATTTCCTATTCTCTGCATGCACACAGTGTGTGGGTTTTTTTTTCTGTGCACGGGCACAAAAAAAGCAGAAATGGAGACATTACATAGACTAAGCATAGCACATAAGATCACAGGTTGCATGTTTGCAAACTGTACCGAGTGCGCAAAAGCAGTGATCAAGTGTCTCCGGAATTGTCACACGAGTCACTTCTGTCGCCAGCATATTGCAATGTGTTCGACTATTTATCTCTGGGTTGTGTAAGTGACCCATCTCTGTGTGTGTTGGCACAATACACCTGATATCAGGGGGCTGGTGTTTAAAGACATCTGGAGTCCGCGATGCAGCGACCCCAAGGGCTGCACCAGGAAAAGGGGGGAAATTTTCTGAGCGGGGGACCTGAAGGTTATGTGTTTTTGTCTTTTTAAACACTCTTTTGGGCTCTGAGGATTTCGGGCTGGGCTCCCTGCGTGCTTATGACAGATGGGCTCTTTTCCAGCTCGGCTTTGGGGCTTCTCCTCCCCGCTGCATTGACAGAGGAAAGGGAGGCATTTGGGGCGTTTAGACTGGGTTGGTTTTACGGGGTCACGTTACGGGGAAAAGGAGACTATTGGTGGCGGGTTTTGGGTACTGAAGCCATGGAGGCCATAATGGATGAGGGGCTGGATGCTGGGAAAATATGCAAATTAGCTTTAAATTTTGGACCAAACGAGCTCATAACAGCAAAAGGAGCGGGTTGTGGCACCAGGACAAACGGTAGGATCGACCATAGAAAGAGGATGTCATGAGCGAGGAACGGCGATTCTCGCCCGACACAGAAAGACAGTGGAAATGTGTGGGGTCTAGGGTGCTCTTGTGCCAAATTGTCAGTCGTGGCTCCTGTGATGGGAGCTCGACATTCCGCTGTATGTTTTTATCCTTGTAGGTGACACAGACAGGAAAGGAGTTGCTTCCAGCGGCCAGTTTCTGGAGCAGCAGTAAAGCTCTCATGAGATGCCCTACTGGGCTGTCAGAAGACCGCTGGTCTATGACCCTGTTCTGATACTGTGTGACCTACAAGATGACAGTATATTTCGGCCTGCACAAAAAGGGGCAGGGAACTTCCCCGCCTCACATTCTGGTGAAAGAAAAGAAATAGAAAAAAACCCTTCCCTCCCAGTGTCCCCTGAAGGTCTCTTCCATTTTGGGAGAAAGGGAGGGGGCCATGTAGAAATGCATGCAAGGCGGAGTTTCCCACTATGACATCCATTGAGGGTGTGCTGGGGATTGGCAGCATGCTGGCTATATGCAAAAAGATCTTGTTCTTTGAAAAGCCTGAGCAGCCTAAGAAGAGTGTTACCTAAGCCAAAATTACATCTGAGGAAGTGGGTTTATGTGTAATGTTGACCATGGTTTTCATTGCTGGCTGGTACAATTATTTTCAAAGAACTGTTCTCCTCCAGCATTTAAAAAACGGATCATTTCTGGATTTCAGGAATTATGTTCTTTTCATCTGTAATCTGTTATGTATTAGATAAATTATTTCTAATCAGAATTTAACTAATATTACACTTTGTTTATAGTACTGCACAATTTGCCACTCAAAACTTACCATTGCTGAGTGATCTCAAGCAACCATGTATTCAACACTCCTTGCCTGGATTTATTATTATTATTTATAAAATGTGAAGCTTTATTTGCCAAGTGCTTACAGTTTACACAGCAATGTATTTCCATTGTTTTTAATTAGGATAATTTTTATTTTGTAGACATTTCTACTTGCATTATAGAATAACATGTATGGCCACTCTACCATGCATTTTTGATTGTTTGAATGAAGACATTCTTGGTCACAAAGTCATGTAAGGCTGTCAAACAGAAGCAGTATGATGTGGGCTAACTTTACAGGGCACTGGTAAAGAGTACCACCATCTACCTCGAATGTTTGGAATGATGCTTTTCAGAGCTAAGCGAATTAGCAATATGGATAAAGGTTGTTCTGTTACCTCTATCTTTATTAAACTATATACTTTGATGCTCTTGGCATGTGTATTTCCTGTACTTTGTGGCATGATATTCAAGAATTTACACATCTGCCAGTCTGAACAGGTATTTTATATAGAAGTAAAGGACACTACTGTTAAGCATGGCAACAGATGCGAGTTATTAATATAATTGCATTTAACACTGCGACGAAATAAAACAAACAATCTTCTCAAACGTCATAACAAACAAAAGATTACCCAGAAATTGGGGAAATAAATTGGTAAAAATAAGTCTGGTTCCCTTGAACAATATTCTTGTACCATATCCAACTTAGGATGCAAGTCAACAAAAGGTTTAATAAAAAAAAAAAACATAACATACAGTAAACAATAACATTTCTGAATAAAACTAAGTGGTGGATGTGTTTTCCAGGTGCCAAACAATGTTCTCAATTTTCTTTATTCTTCCATCCATTCTCTGAAGGACTCTCACAATTTCCTGTTTAGTTTGAGCTGTGTTTTCAAGGAAGATTGCACTGTACAGAAAAAAGAAATATACAAATAGCTTTTAATAAGACAGTTATTGCAATGTATCTGTTAACACATATGTTCGTATATTTCTTGTTATTTACTGTCTTGTAAGTAAGAGTTTTCGTGATATTAAGGTAATTGGTTATAGATATATGTTATTAATAGAAACCTTAATCCTTATTGTCACCACTCTTTTTTGAAATAGACAATGCATTTATTTAAATTCACCTGACTGTTGAAGTTCTGCAAGATTTTGGGTTTCTGGCAGATGTCACTTGCTGCAAGGATTCCTGGTGGTCCCGATTGGATTCTGGTTGCACAAGGTTCATCCTAACATCTGCATTTTGTCCATATAAAAAAAGTAAAGAGATAACTAAATCAGAAATTGTGCATTGATATATAAGAATCTCTAGGAAACTGCAGGTCGATAATACAACTAAAATATTAGGACATTAAATTTCTCCATCTTTTTGCAGATAGAATAAATAAGAAAAAACGAGTGGCATGCTGTTGTCTAATATATTTATCCTCCAGTCTACACCCATCTATCCCTTCCTATGTTGGAAAGTATGGCGACCTCAGGGATGGTAGTCCATTTTAGTGTTGTTTTCTTTTGGAAACTTATAAGGGAAATAGCATTACATGATATTGATATAGTGACTGTCTTTAGCAACTGTTCCTTGGCTACAACACTGGGAGAATTCCATGGCATACCATGCAACATGAGCCTTTATGTAAAGCTACAAACTTACCCGATGGATTTTTTCCTGGGAGCCATTGTTCCCGGCCATAAGCCACAGCTCTTTCATTAGGTGGGAAAAGGGTGGTTTTTCTTTGGGGGGGTGATGGCCCAAACTATTCACACTGTCCAAAAGGTATCACGCGTCTTTTTGAACTTCATGAATACCTCTTCGACGGTGCGGTTGTAGCCATGCCTTTTTAAATGCTCTGCTAGCTCTCTATGCACAGGAAGAATGGGCATAGCAGGGACCTCATGAGGCTCTGTAATTTTTCGCTCCCCCTAACACTTCTCAGGAGCAGATCTATCTCCTTATTTGCCCACGTGGAACCCTTCCTACGCGCCATCAATGCTTCCCAAGAACTTCGGCCACTCTGCAAAGGCCAGCGGGGAGATGGTTTGCAACGTATCACACTGTGCCGGGATTCTTGGCGCCAAAACATGACTTGCGCCCTCTAGTGCTTTTACTGCCGAGCCGGGAGTTGGGAGTGCAGAGAGCCAGCAGCATCAGCTAAGTGATAGCGCAGAAGTTGATTCACAACCTCTTAATTAATTGCAGACAGTATTGTTTTATACTTGCTGTGATTGAAGCATGGATAGCCATGCATGACGCAAAGCAGTGCCTCCACGCAAGCAAGGGGGAGGGTGTGGAGTGCCCATGAAGTTTTGGCCTTATTAGAAATATGGAGAACAAATTGCAGAACAAATTAAAAAAGAATTACAAGAAATTTGGTATTTTTAGGATGTGCTGATGAAATGGCAAGAAAAACCATGTCAGATCTGCCGAGGATGCAGAAGCAATCCAAAAAAATGAGATGGGATGAAGGTTGTGAACATAATCAGAGAAGTGGAGACAACCCTATACATGTCCCTTTTATAGGGAACTAGAGAAATCTTTCATGGGGATGTTAGCATCACCCCTCATAGGTTTCCCGAAGTCTCATTTTGAAAGGGAGGGTGAAACCACAAATGTGACTGAGGGACACCGCATCCACCTCCATGGCTAACACAGGCGATGGAGGCACCCAGGAAACAACTACCAGACAAGACAGTGGTGAAGGCAAGTAGCCCATCTGTAATGCCTGAATTTCTGCTATGTGCGTGACAACATTATTATTTGTTAAAATAACAATGCTTTACTCTTTTTTTCCCCTTGAATTTTTCAGATTCTGATGACACTTGTCTCGATGACACAATCATTAGTATACCTTTCACAATTTGGAAGTGGACCTACGCCAAATAGCAGGTAGTAATTATAATTTATGTCAATTTCTGGATCTCTGTTCTGTTAATAATATAGTGAACCTGTACAACTGGTACCCCCCGGTTACGAAATTAATTGTTCCGCGCGCTTTCGTAACCGGGATACTTCGAAGCCGAATAGCCCATGGCGCTAATGGGGAAAAAGCCGCGGCTGCGCCGCGGCTCCATTTAAAACAGCGCCGGGGTTTTTTCGTAAACGAAAAAACCTTCGTAAGCCGAAACAATAATCCCTATGGGATTATTCGTATCCCGAAAATTTCGTTAACCCGGGTATTTCGTAACCGGGGGACCAGTGATATGTGTTCAAAATAATAACGTTGGTGTTTCATGCTACACTTTGAAGGTGAGACTGGAGAACCATTGGGAGACTTGGAAAGACGTGCAATGATACAAGCGGGTAGAAGCGATGGTAGGTAGTATCTGCTTTTTTAAGAAAATTCCTTGTTAAAACCCTTTACTGATGCTACCCATAAGAAAAATTTCCTTCCTGTGGGCTTAATCTATTTTCTCAATTTTTAATTTCAGTACGTAACGATCCCGATGAGAACAACCAATGTATTGCGTCTCTGGACAAGACTGCGATCAACAGGAACAGGAATCGTCGCGCCAGAAGAGGAGACATATTGCGCGCACTTATGCAGGTGTAGTCGAGAGGCCCAACTTACCCGGAGAACACAGGAACGGTTCGGAGGAATGTACAGCCAGCATGAAAGCTGTAGGAGGACAGAAATGGAACTTGTAAATATTGAAGGAAGATGTAGGAGAAGTGCACAGGACAGACAGGAATGTTGCAGTACATGGAGACATGACTGAACTGTTACCGGAGGAAAGTAGATCATGAATGTCACTTCCAATCGGGCACATGACGCCAGGGCAACAACGGCCAAGCTTCCCAAGCAGCCCCGCCTGGCGCAGGGGGCAACGGCAAGGGAGGCAACCCCGTGCCCGGCCCAGGGGGCCATGATTACTACGCCAAGGAACTATGCAACATTTCAGGGCATCTCCGGGTGATATTCCTCCCTCACAGGCCAGCTATCTGTACAGATTTCCGGAGCACCATCCACATATTGTTGGGGGCACGTCAAGGGAACATTCCCCTGAACTCTGATGAACTTCTCCTGGCTATGCTCCTGATGGTGTCCTGTCACTCTATGTAACATTATAGCTGATGACAACACGTGAGAACACAAAGGGATGTTCAGATGTTGTGGAAGTCACTGCTCCCTTCAGAAGAAGGCTGTATTGGACCGTGCAATGTGTGAGCAATGCTGGAACATCTTCCTTGCAGCGCAGTTGCACCTCAAACAAAACCAAAATACCCCTGCAGTTCTCGTACTGGGAGGATAATCAAGAAAAAAAATATTTTCCCCATAAGGGAAAACATTATAGGGAAAAGGTTCTGTTTTGAAACCTAGATATGTTTCCGCATTCAATGTTTACCCTGTTATGTGCCCATAAAGAGGGACTTTAACCATTTCTCCTTGAACCAAATAAAATTTAGTTTTCCTGAAGGAAAACGTTTGTATGTCACCATGGACATATGGATAGTGTTCACACAATGTATATACAGTTTAATAGCCTGCTTTCTTACATAATAGAAAAACAAGTCACACACGACGGTTTTTTTTGTAAAGAAAAAAGATATTTAATCGTTGTTAAAAATGTTAAGTTATTGTGATGTGGACAAAATACACGCTGTGTCTCTGAAATTGGTCTGCCCTCCTTAATATACCTAACATTTCCACCCAGCAATAGCAATATTATACAGCAATGGTTTCTAACAGCCTCCTTTTGGTTTTAAAGTTTGGTATTTTCCTTAGGTCTTCACAGTGTAACATTGCCAATGGTAGGAAACCCTGATAATTAATAGAAATGTAATATATACAATCCATTTTTACACCATTGTTTTCCTCTATTCCCAAAAACGTATTTGAAACATCATATAGCAATTGTATAACACTACAAAATAGATTTCCAAAATTTGGGTAACAATGAAACTAATCTATAAAAGTCGGGTTTATACCCCACAAATAATATATACACCAGTAGCAGAACCTGATTGGAAAAAAAAAGTTAAAAAGAAAAAAAGAATCTAAACAACCGTGTCTACATTGCCGTCTGGTAAAGTTATTCACATGTTGACATGACACGGTGTCAAACACTGTATTTCAAAATTATAGATTGATACAAAGGTAAACCAAGAAAAACGTTTTGAACAGATCAATGCTGTTGGCAATAACTGAGGTTGATGTTATGAAACATCAAATAATGTCAGTTTCTGGTGTTCAGACCCAAAATAATGCTGTAGTTACTGCAGATCTAACAGTTTGACCCTCTTTTTGTGATTTGTAGAGTGTCTCTGTGTTATTCGAGAAGATGGGAGGACAATTTTCGCAGGTGGTTCAACATCGGGATCAAGGACTTCTCCCCTTGTCCTCACAATATTTGTGCAGGTATGCACATGCTGTAACCACAGAGATAAAATTTTCCTCTTTCACAGTTAGTCTACCAGAAAGACAACCACACTCGAGTTCAATCGCGAAAAACATCTCTCCACCACGCACCTTGCCCTACAATGGGCAGTGTTATAAGCAAGTTTGTCAGGTGTTAATTCTCCACGATATGTGTCCAGCCATTTCCTGATTGGGTGGCACACATCCCCTATAATCAGTGGTGGAATGGCTACATCGTGGACATGCAGGGTGGGATTTCCGGGCACAAAACAGCCTTCACCATCACTTCACATAGCAGAATTGTTAAATATGTGGCTATCGTGGATCTCCCACAATTCCCTATTCTATGTCAATAAGCCTCCACTGTGGTCTGTAGTTGCTTGCAGAACAATTGAAATCCCTGCTTGCGGTTGATGTATTCCTCTCTGCGTCCCAGTGGTGGCAAACAGAATTGAGTGCCATCAATAGCTCCTATGCAGGTGTGGTCCAAGTCTCTGAAATCCATCCATAATCTGAAAAAAGGCAAAGGTATTAAATTTGGGATATCGGAAAGGGGGTTAATATATTTCATATCAGATAATGCATTATTATTATTATTATTATTATTATTATTATTATTATTATTATTGGTATATGAAACTGGGATCAAAGAGACAAAAGCATAACAAGGACAATAGAAATATTATGGTTTATATCCTAGGACACACTGAAGGAGAATCCAGATGTTTACTTGTTCAATATACACTCTTACAAACATTCAAGATACTTTTCCAGAATTGCAAACCACAACAGCACAGCTGGATAAGAGAGAGGCAGCAGCAGAGATGCCCCTCCGAAGTGCTCGTCCCAAGCCTAGGACCACCCCCCCAGCACAGCTGGATAAGAGAGAAGCCAGCAACAGAGATACGCTTTAAATCCATGCCAAAGCCAAGGACCATTAACCCACCCCCATAATTGCAAAGGTAATTGAAAGCCTTTCTTTTTTCCCACACAAGGAAAGGCAGGATGTAAACATATCTTAATGGTATTACAAAAACAAAATCTATATATCTTTAGATATTGAATATTCATTAGCACCCAGAAGTCTTAGGTTTAAAAGTAATATTGATACACAACGTTTGGTAGTTTCCAAGCTGGATGTTTTCCTCAGCAGCAGCTTCTCCATAGCAAGGCACACCTCGAGGCAATTTCGGCGTGTGATATTCCCAACCTCAAACGGGAACCGCCTTCCTATGCATCAGAGGGCTTGAGAGCCCCACAATAGTTAGGGCCTCTCTTCTCCACCGGGTAGGACTCCGGAATCTAGACTCCCCACGCTCCAGCTCTGGTCTTAAGATGCTAGCCAGATAAAAAGGGTTTCTTTAGAAATGCGGAAGTTAGAAACCACATGTCGTATCTCCATCGCTGGAGGACTTCGCACTCCACCTTGGTCCGCTCCCGGGGTTGCTGCCCCACCGTGGGATGCGAGGCCAGGTCTGCCATCCATTCCAGACAAACTGGATATTCTAGATTGCCGCTGGCAGCCATAACTGCAATCTTACTCAAAGCAGCCCTCCGGCGCGAAATGAGGACAAGCGATTTGGCAATGGCGACTCATCTTCTCCTTCTTCTCTTCTCTTTTACCATGCTCCCCAGTCAAAATGCTTTCTCCGACGCCATCTTCAAACCCCCACAAGGAAGTCATCGGACGACTTCCGGGTCAAAAACCGAGTGGCGACGTCATTGGTACACCGCCCACAAGATCTAATACGCATGCGCTATAGCAAACCGTTCTGAGAACGGTTTCAAGAAAAAGGAATCGCAGTGCGGTAAACTGCCGTTCTGATCACGTTCTGATCATGTTTTGATTTCTAATGCGGTAATATCCGTTCCAGGAACGTTCTCATCACGTGATGATATGGAACGTTCTCAGAACGCAGTGTGATAATCTCCTTAGAGACAATTTTCGAGTGTACGTAAAGTCTGTCTATGTTTTAGTATTTGGTGTGTCCTAATAAAACTTAATTTTTTTTAAAAAAAAGAGGTGATATGATAGCCCTGTTTAAATATTTGAAGGGGTGTTATACTGAGGATGGAACAAGCTTGTTTTCTGTTGCTCCAGAGAATAGGACCTAGAGCAATGGATTCAAGCTACAGCAAAAGAGATTCCAGCTCAACATTAGGAGGAACTTCCTGACAGTAAGAGCTGTTCAACAGTAGAACATACTCCCTTGGATTGTGGCAGAGCTTCCTCCTTTGAAGGTTTATAAACGGAGGCTGGATTGCCATCTGTCAGGTGTGCTTTGATTGTGAGTTCCTGTATGGCAGGGGATTGTACTCAATGGTCCTTGTGATCTCTTCCAACTCTATGATTCTATGAGGCTGATTTCAACATTAAAGAGAGATTGAAGTGCATTTAAAAATCCTGCAAATGAAGCAGAAATGGTCAATAATTGTGTGAATGATTATCATACACAATTGCGGAAATAAAGTGATATTGGAAATGCACTGAAATCCTGAAAGTAAAAAGATGCACGTTAATGCTTCTTTGTGGCACCTTTAATGGCGGGCTTTATGTGAAATTGTTATGTGTAATTACGCAATTTTTCCAGTATATTCATGAGATAAACTCTTGATCTCTTTTGTATGATAAATTCTCCTGATTCTATGAGTTAGCTATGGACTCTAATCCATAAAGGCTCATGTTATAATAAATAGGTTAGTCGTCACCAAAACTTGTTATTGTAATAAATCATAAGTTTAATTTTAATTGCTCACTTGGGTAAGTGAAGCTCAGCTCTGTAGAAAGAGAAACTGATTTCGGGGCAATCTGGACAGGGTGTTCAAAGGATAATTAATAGGTTATATATCAATAATCCTTCTTGCCACAGACAGTGTATACTGGTATACTCGAGGTATGTATAGTTGTTGCAGTGAATGTGCAGGAGTCAAATGCATGATCCTGCATAGCCCTCACTATGCCTGTTCATCTTACACATTCAATAGCGTCTGAAAACAGTTTTTAGAAATAGACTGACATCCTGTTCAATATTTATGAGATTTACAATCTTACAACTTTTGGGATTCATGTTCATGATTGCTAACGACAGAAGGTGACCCCAACAACTTAAACCAGGCTGCACTACAATCAAAGAATTTCCTAGGGGCTGCAGATTAGGATACTGGGAAATGATAACTGCAGTGCTCTCCTGGTCGTGGGGTATATTGGCAAACAGTTGCTCTAGGACCATAAGAAATCTCTCCAGCTGGGCCTGTGTGTGTGTGTTTGTGTGTGTATGCACCTTCAAGTGCCCTGTCAACTTATGGCAACCCCATGAATTTTTACTACAGAATTATTTGCTAGCTATGTAGACTATGAACCCCATTACGTTTTAAAGGAATATCATGAGTTAAATTCATGTAAAACTAGAACGTAGCAATTTTTTTTACTACAGTTCCAAGAATCCCCAGCTAGCACACCTACTGGCTATGAGGGATTCTGAGGTTTGAAG
Organism: Sceloporus undulatus; assembly: GCF_019175285.1. Lineage (NCBI taxonomy): Eukaryota > Metazoa > Chordata > Lepidosauria > Squamata > Phrynosomatidae > Sceloporus > Sceloporus undulatus. Next base: position 182,397,093 of record NC_056524.1, read on the forward strand.
TCCAAAAAGCAACTTTTCCAAGTGCACATGAAATCCAAATCAGTTTGGAGAGGAAATTATACCGTTAAATGGCCTGTAGATTGCCTTGGGACCAGCAAAGCTCTTGTGGTGAAGAAAAGTGAAGAATTGTTCAGGATATTCAGCATATCAATCATTTGAAAGTTACTTGAAACATATCCTTGCTGTTCTTCAGGGTCTTCCTGTCCTGCTGTTCTTGTCCAGGCTCAGTACTGTGGCTGCAATTCATGTGCTCAGAAAAAAAGATGCTGCAAAAGATTATTTTCTGTGCAAATATGGAGCTGCAATGAGGCATCAGTATAATTTACTTGTACAAGCTCTGGGCAACCAACCATTAAATGACGCATTGTCTCTGGCTGAATGCCACATAACCAACAAATTAGGTTCAAACCATCTTGAAATTATGTCTTGGTGATAGCATCTTGTTATAACCACTTTATTTGAAGATATAAATATATTGCCTTTTCTTTTCCTTTGTAACTTGGTGATAGCTTTTACTTGCCATAGTTATTTTTAGCTTTTTTTGTGTTAGAGCTGCAGCCTATGTGAGGTCTTTGATAAATAGAGGGATTTTTTTCACTCAGAGGTGATCCATGCAACTCTGAAATACCATTTTTGAGTTCTATTATAGATGAGTAGCTGCTTTATAAAGGCAATTAAATGTGATATTTTCCATACCATCAAGTCAGCCAAGAAAACAGGTCTTTTGCTAACATGGCAGTTGCTCTTGTGTAATGAAACTTAAGGAGGCTTATTTTCTTACAAGTCATGGATTGCATGATAACAACTTCTGTTAATTTACATCCTGAATTGTAACCAACACATATATGCTTTATAGCTACTATTTGAATTGATCTTTAATAATACTATGGCTCTTTAGAGACATATTTTGTTTACTTTAGATAGATGTATTCTAGTAAGATCCATGCTGCTAAAGGAATGGTATTAGTGCAAGGTAGGGATGAAGCAAATTGACAAAGGCTGTGTCCGCACTGCAGAAATAATCCAGTTTGATGCCACTTTAACTGCCTTGGTTCAATGCTATGGAATTCTGGGAACTGTAGTTTTGTGAGACATTTAGCCTTCTCTGTCAGAGAGGTCTGGTGCCTCACCAAACTACAGTTCTCAGTATGCAGTAGCACTGAGCCATGGCACTTAAAGTGGTGTCAAACTGGATTATTTCTGCAGTGTAGTACAGCCAAATATTATTTGCTCATTTATTTCACCTTGACACTGACACTTCAGTTTCAGCTAAATTTTGAAAAATGGTGCAAAATTCTTTTGTGGGTCAGAAATTTTGAACAGGTTTTCCCCCAGAACTTTCTGAAGCACCATTTGATCATTAGACAGTTCAAAATGGATTCAGTCATAAAATGGCTGGCTCACTCGCCATTAACTGGGAACTACCATTAGCTGGTAAAAAACACACTCTTATATCGAGGATGGATCATTAATTTAATCCAAGTGGTACCATGTTAGTTATTGCTCCCAAGAAAGGGCAGGCTTGGCAAAAATAGAGTGTCCCAGTGCGTCAATTTTATCTGAAGTAACAAGGACATCTTGCTGTGCTAGAAACTTAACTAATTAAAATCTGGTAAGTTACAAATGAAATTGGAAATCATCTAATGAAAAAGGGAGACTGTTGAAACGATTAGAACAGGAGTTTGAAGCTATTCATCTTCATGAAACATTTGCTAGTAGCTATGTGAGAATCAATAAGCTTTAAAAGGGGGCACAGTAGGGAGATGGGGTGAGAAAAGAGAAAGGAAAAGGAAAAAGCGAAAAATCTTTTTGTGGTGAGAAATGGGGTTTACAGAAATTTATGCTTCTTTTTTCCTCCTCTTCATAGCTGAATGCAGGGACACATGGGAAGGGAGAAGGAACAAAATCATCTTGTGTACAGTTGGCTCTCCGCTTTTTTTCAGCGTTGGCTTTTTCAGATTTGATTAATGTGTTCTCTCTAGAATCTGGCATGGCAGGAGGTTGGACTGGGTGGCCCTTGTGGTCTCTTCCAACTCTATGATTCTATGATTCTAGGTCCTCCAGTGCAACTCTTCCAGAAGTTCATCATAGAGTCACACTGGAGGACCTAGAGTTAGGCATTTGCAAGTCTGTCAGTGCAATTCTGTGGTAAATCTCTGTCGGATGTTGACTGTAAGGTTGTGCTGGATGACCTAGAGATTCCTAGAGAGGTGTTCTCTCAAGTAAAAAAAAAGTGATGTTTTTATTTGCATTTTTAAAACTTTAACAGGGGAGATTATCACATGGGAGTACGACATCCTTCTCCCATGCTTAAATAGCATTAATCGTGCAGTCAGGGAGAAGATTATCACACCCACACATTCCTCTCCCATTCTTTTCCCATCTGTAAACAGTAATGGATCTGTCATTGGGTATTAACTGGAACTACGTTAATACCCAATGACAGGTCCATTACTATTTACAAATGGGAAAAGAATGGGATAAGAGAGTGGGAGTGTGATAATCTACCCCCTAATAATGTGATCAACGTTATTTAAACACAGGAGAAGGATGCTTTCCTCTCCCATGTGATAATCTCCAGAGGTCCTGCACCCCGAACTTCAGAGAATGTGGGGGCCCCATTCTACAGTATTTTTAGATTTCCAGTTATTCCAAACAGTCCCTTTACCTATTTATTCTTTTTCAAAAAAATGAAAACAATTTTTGACCCCACGGACAGTTCATTGGCAGCTCATGCGTCACGGATTAATAAAAGTCCAGGAGTGTGACAGTTTTTATCTAAAGATTGTTTAATGTTTTCCCTTGCTTCTGTAATGAAACATTAATGCGGTCCCTGGCCGTTCTATAACAACAAATGAATCTTCTTGCATTAAGGCACCAAAAGCTTGTTGCTTTTCTCTCTCCTCCCCAAAAGACACAGTTCACGCTTGCAGTGTGATTTTTATGAGGTAAAATAAGCCCTGTCATTCTCATCCCCCTAGCCCCGGGGGCTTGGTTGGCTTCGAATATTAATACTGAACTGCAATAAAACTTAGAAGGATATTTTTCTTATAGACAAATGCAATTTAATTCAGAGAGGGAAAACTAGTTAAGTCAGAAGAAAAGGGTGGTGTGATCCTGAGGCTCATTACAAATGCTCTTGAGTTGCTCTGGCTTCAGGCCATTACTCATGATAATATGAAAGTGAATGTTTGAATATAGGCAGAATACCCATTGTCTTACTCTACCTGAAGAAGGTGACACTTTTTTTTTGCTCTCCATCCCATTTCTATTTACGTTGTATTTCATTCTTTTCATTTATTTAAGAGTCCGCTATACCACTGACTTGAGTAAACAAATAAATTATTTTTAATGTAGTTTCAATCAGACCACCTGGCAACTGCACTTTGCTTTAGTTTACAGTCAAATTTGGGTTCTTGCAGGTAGCAAAATACTGAAGTGGCTAGATATATCTTCTAAGCAACATATCCTTTGTAGCGCAGGAACTCTTTAGGGAAAAGAAGTTCACAAATTAGTGTGTCAAAACAGTGAAGTAAAAATATGTTCTCTGTGAACCTTATCACCAGAGGTTGCTCGCTCTGAACAACAAATTTGCTTAGGGAACAATCCACAAAGAAAGTTATCTGTGAAAAAAATAAATTAATAGGATACATATTTCCATATGGAAACACACATCTTGCATCTCACAAGACTTGTAAGGGAATGAAGCACATCTTATATTAGAAATCAATGCATTTCTGAGACCTGTGATATATGTCGGAGAGGAAAAATCTGCACACCACCACATGCACAATGTGAAACCACAGTGAAATGAGAATGCCAGGAGGATTCTGAAAAAACACAAAAAGAACAATACTGACTTTAACATCCCTAGTGAGGAAGAGAATAATGAGAAAACGCTGATTTTTCTCCAGTTCCTAATAGCAATAAGAGATTTGTTTTGTTGTGAAGTTTATCTCATGGGATCTTTCATTATTAACGGGATCTTTCATTAATAAAAATGGTTTTTCTGAGGCTTCCCCATGAATGCTTCCACCACAGAAGGAAAGTGGGAAGCCTCTATGACATTTCAGATGCGCGATGGATGATCCCACCTCTGGTGCTTCTGAAACATTTGGGTAACACTTCAGCAACGTTTGGGCAGCAGTAAGTGCCCCGTGTGATAAACTCCATCATGTTTTCTTTTGTTTATAATAAGATTTTAATGCAATTTCTACCTTGATGTTGCTTTCTGACCATAAAATCATACTTTCTGCACAGAAAATAACATTTCTCTGCAGAAAGTGACATTTTCTGTACCAAAAAAAAGCCCCATGTGTGGATTTTTTGCTGAACAAATCCCAAACTGTGAATAATCCTTGAAAACTACACAGTTTACAATGACTTTCTTACATCAGGGAGAAAAATGGCTAAGTTATTTCTTCTTGTCCATGAAATTGAAATTTATGAAGATTTATATCACTAATCTTGATCCTATTTCAGTCTGCCTTTAGGACCGGTTTGAAGAGAGAAATGAGGTTTTAGGCTCAACCAAACTTTTATTATAAAGACCTACTTGAGCTTTGCTGCTTCTGTTGATTTTATTTTGTAGTTTTCCCTCTTTGATTCTATGGCTGTTTTAAATTATTGCCCAAGATTCTGCATCAGGAGATATATCTTTGCCACATGGTTATGATACATTTCCCAGTGTAAACCAAATTCCCTTTCCTCTGATCTGCTCCATCCCCAAAATGGCAATTTATGTGTTGGTGGAGAGTGAGGGGGGAGCAGCAGAGATACATCCAACTATTTTCCTTTACCAGACAGACAATGGCTGCCTCTACATTGCAAAATTAATGCAGTTTGACACTACTTTAACTGCCCTGGCTCAATGATATAGAATTATTGGAATTGTAGTTTTGTGAGATATTTAGCTTTCTCTGTCAGACACATCAGATTGCAAAAAGTGGTGTCAAATTGCATTAATTCTGCAGTGTGGCAGCAGCTTATGATAGGCTGCAGGTTCCTTGGATGATAGTTGATGATGATATTAGTGCTGTTTGTCCAGCTAAAGGAAAATAGCTTAGCACATCTCTTCAGCTTTCTCTGCTCTCTACTGAAATGGGATTAGCTATCTTTGGGGAGAGTGGTTGCAGCAGAGAGAAGGTGTGTTTGATGAGATTTTGGTTGTATGTGGTTAGAACAGAATTCTGATCCACAAAATGACCAAGAAAGAAAGTTACAGTGGTCTAAGTTGGGTTTATACCATTTGTAACCACTACTAGGATGCCAAATAGACTGAAGACCACTATCGTGCATCACAGTGTTCACATACTATCCAACTGGTTGTCTTTTAGCACAGGAGAAATGCAAAATCACCCTTCTGCTTTTCTCCCCAGCAACATATGTACCGAAGCACTACTATCTCTGTATGTATTGATGTGGATAGATTGAAAGCTGGCTCTGCCTTGGTGATACAGTGGTTAAATGCTAGTACTGCAGCCAAAAAGTTGTGAGTTCAGTCCTGGAGGGCTCCAAGATTGATTCAGGGGATTATCGCACTGCTGAAAAATGTGTTTTACCATTGCTGAATTGAAGCTTTATTTGGGCTGTACCCTGGTGTTATTGCATGGCTTCTGTCCTCAAAACTGCCATTCAAGTACAGCACAGCTCCAATGTGGTTCCTTGAACTCACTTCAGTGGCCATTTTTCAAAGTTGGAAAGCTCGCAAGTTTGAAAAATGACTGCCGAAGCGAGTTCAGAGACCCACATTGGAGCCTGGGTGTACCTGGATGGCGGTTTTGAGGACAGAAATTCAGCAGCGGTGAGTGTTTTTCAGTGGTGCGATAATCCCTTCAGCCTCTCATCCTTCCATAGGTTGGTAAAATGAGTACCCAGCTTGTTGAGGTTAATTGGCTTACAGATTCTGAAGCCACGTAGAGTGTGCTGAGTTCACTGATAAGCGGTATAGAAATGTACATGCTATTGCTATTTGCCTGCTATCTGGAATGGTACATTTTCTGGCTTATTGCCTATAATAGCACCACCAGCAATTTGCCTATTTTATCCCCTCACTCTTCTTTATAAGCATAACTGGGTGCAAATTCAGCAATGAGGTGAATGTGTCAGCAGAACACCTCTTGTGTAGCTGTCCAAAATGGTCAGCATTATTCTGTTAGTCATTTTGGACCTTCTTATCCCCCACCCCAAGTACTGAACTGAGAAATGTAACCAAACAGTTCAGTAGTGTTGCTTTTAGTATATGATGTGAAAGATGTTATCTATTTCATTAGGATGCTTATACCAGGCCAACAGACGCCTCTCTCTATCATGTACAGATCAGGTAACTTTCTAGGATGCAATCCTCATTATATCCCACATTTGTTAAATCTGTGCTATTTTCAGTACTTATTTCCTTTTCCCTTGAATAGTCAATTTAGGTTACACTGTAGTGAACAGAGATAGAGGTGGTGAAGTAGAAATTATTTTTTAATCTTGAGCAAATAAATCAAAACATGCCAAAGTGTGTTTTATGCAGAAAAGCAGCTCTATAATTTATTTCTGTGTTTGCTGGCAATGTTTCATTGAGGGAGGAATACATATTCAGTGTTAGTCTAATTGTTTATTTAAGACCTCTTAATGAGCTCTGGTAGTTGGAGAAAACATTGAGTAATGAGAACACCATTTGAAGCGAAGTCTTTTGATAGCATCTTTCAGCTGACTGTCAACAATATTTGACTAGACATGGAATTTTAGTTTTCTTCTCAATTTAAGTCAGTAATGTATTTTTCCTTCATACCTGTCCACCCACTAGTAGAAAACAGTGAGCATCTTACCCAAAATAGCAATGACATTATGTTTTATGTCATTTGTCTTGATAGCTTATTCATGTGACTGGTTAATATTTTTCCTCCTCTTCTTTTAAAAAGAATAAATTAGAATTTATTTTATTCTTTAAAGCAGCCATCAGTATTCCATGTAAGTAGACCTGGTACTGTGGTATGCTTGATGAAATACACTTTTGTGCTCCTTTTAAAAAAATGTTGCCTTTGTTAATATGCTGCTGATCTCTATAGCAATTTATAGGGAGGTTCCACCCAAGATATTTTGTTGCCTGAGAGAAAGCAGCAATGATTGCCCTACTGAAAGCCAAGGGACATAGTACCCAAAGTCAGCCAAATTATTTTGGCACATCAGGCAGACAATTTCAAAAGTACCTCTTCCCCCTCCCCAGCTAGTAAAACTCAAATAACAATGTATTAAATAGCATAAAGTTTGTGGCCTGTTTGTGACACTCCAGATCCACTGCCTGAAGGGGCCACTAATATTTGCTAGATATTAGGACTGGGTTTGGCCCAGCCTCCACGTCTGTGGGAACTCATCATAGTACCACGCAAGCTGAGCTTACCCTAAAAGTGGCACCATGAAGCAGCATGTTTCAAGAAAGAAGGACTTTTGAGGATGCCAACATGTTATGACACCCCTGTTTAAATATTTGGAGGGAAATCATACTGAAGTTTGAGCAAATTTTTTTACTGCAGCGCCTGAGAATAGGACCTAGATCAATGGGTTCAAACATCAGGAAAAGAGATTCCACCTAAACATTAGGAAGAATTTCCTAACTGTAAGAGCTGTTTGATAGTGGAACACGTTCCCTTGGAGAGTGTAAGTTTTTAAACATAGGCTGGATGGCTATCTGTTGGGAGTACTTTGTGCATTCCTGAATGGCCAGGTGTTGGACTGGATGGCCCAATTTTATGATTCTGTTCTATGATTCTGTTCCTGTTCTTTCGATTGGTGTGGAGTGCTGTGAGGGGAGGGGCTTGGGCATGAGAACCGGGATGTTATGAATACATCCTTTTGTTCATCTGTGAAGTGCTGAAGGCTATAGATCAGTGGTTCTCAACCTTCCTAATGCCACAACTCTTTAATATAGTTCCTCATGTTGTGGTGACCCCCAATCATAAAATTATTTTCGTTGCTATTTTATAACTATAATTTTGCTATTGTTTTCCGATGGTCTTAGGCGACCCCTGGGAAAGGGTTGTTCGACCCCAAAGGGGTCGCAACCCACAGGTTGAGAACCACTGCTATAGATGGTGGACCCAGGGTTTTCAGAATTTAACTGCTTCTCTTAGGCTTCCCTATCCCCAATTGGCTTAGCTGCAATTCCCATTTAGGGTAGGGAGATGGACTTTCTGGGGGAGAGGATGGTTATGGACAAAAGGGCTGAACAGATGGGTAGAAAGGGGCAGCCCTTTCTGCCCTGGATCGGTGCCACGGCGAACGCACGTCATGGCACCGATCTGGCCTTTGCAGAGCGCAAAAAGGAGCCAGTTTTTCTGGCTTCTTTTTGTGCCCGTGAAGGGGCACCATAGCTGCTGCCTTGAGGCAAGTAAATTATATGTTGTTTGTGAGAAAAAATTTGTATGTGGTTTCTACATATACAAACATTTGGTAACTGTCTCTGAAGTTTGTTTTTTTAATGACCGATGTCTTTTTTATCCCTGTTCACTTGGTGTCCCTAATCATGAGAGTAAAATTGTCAACAAATATATCCTTCTCTTTGGGGCTGTGCAGATCATCCCTAAGGGGTGGCCTGTAGCCGCCTTCAGCTGTGATACATAGGGGCCACAGCAACTGCACACTGCAGCAGCTCCTTTTTACGCCCTGGAAAGGCATGACAGCTGCGGCACCGCAACTTTAAGTTGCTTCTTTGGTGCTGCATTGTGTGGACGCAGCACCAGAGAAGCCCTGTGATGCTATGCGCCATGTGGAGTGGTGCACGACATCACAACGCCCTGGGGGCAGAGTCAGGGTGTGCATCATGTGGACGCCACGCCCTAACTCCTCCCCCAGGCCAGCCTTAATGGCCAGTCTGCACAAGGCTTTAGTGCCTTAAAAGAAGTAAGGAGGGGGGGAGGAATATTTTAGTTATGGGTTGGGGGTAAACACAGAGAGGAATGAACAACTGCTGGAGCAAATGGAAAGAAAACAGAAGAGTCAATCTCAGCAAAAGCATTTGGTAAGAGCATTTGGTAAGATGCAAGAATTCATGTGTTTGGAGACGACTTCAAGCCATTTATTCTTCTGTAGACATTTGGGTGGAAAAACAGTTCAATCCTTCTAAATGTGGAAAATATTTTTTTAAAAAGGAAAAGCTGGGAAACCACCATAAAAAGGGGAGGGAGATATTGTCTGCATCTGCATTCCTCCCCTACCTCAGAGAATCAGATTCGGAATCTAGTAGGGTGAATTTTTCCACTGATCCTTTAGAAACAAGTACAGGCAAAAGGGATCTTTGTTCATGCCTTTTTTTCTCTCAAGATGATAACCTGCAAAACCCTCCAAACAAAATCAAAAGTGCATTAAAATTTCTCAAAGATACCCTGTAAATGTCCGAGGTTGGGTACACACATGTAGAAAGAGACTACGTACAAGTAGAAATATTTTCATCTAAATGCAGTAAAATTAACTTTATTCTTTGTTGACTGAATGTGCAAAGAACCAGAGGGAGGCAAATGAGGCATCCCAAAACATAATGCCGTGTCTGAGTGAAACATCTGCCACATTTGTCTATGATGGAAAGGGAGACAAGTGTCAAATATGTAGGAGAGAACTACTTATTTCTAAGTATATGGAAGAGATAGAAACAAGTTTTAATATGAATCTTCTTTTTATTTTCAAAGTGAGATCTGATATTGATCTAGTTCTGATATTGCAGCTTGAAGAAGACACATTTTTATTATTTAACGTAAAAAAAATCTGAAAAATAGAGAATAATAGGGGCTGTATATATGGGGTTGGTTCTAGGTTTACTTACGTTTAGAATAATGCCACAGAAATCAGTGAGCTTTAACTTAGCTAAGACTATCTTGTTCAATTCATGCTGTTAAATCTAAGCATAACAAAATCGGTTTTCAGCTCACAGGTAATCAACCATATCAAGATAATTTAGGCCTTGATAAATGCTGGCATGGGGGTAGAGTGGGGACGTGGCAATTGCACGCCGCATGCTCTGACTTCGCCCAATGCCGGTGTGACGCCGCATGTCCCACTGCACAGTGGGAGGCATCATGGGGCTCCCTTGGTACACCATGCACATGTGCTGTGCCAAAGGAGCACCGAAAAGCCATGGCACCAGTGGCTATGGTGCCCTTTCTGTGGCGCAAGAATAAGCTGCTTTTTGCAGCTTCTTTTTGGACCACGGACCTGCTGAGAGGGGCAGTGTGGTGTGTGGTTGCTGCATCCCCTATCCGGCAGGGAAAAGGGTGGTGTCCCACCGCCCATTAGGGGCCATCTTTACAACCCCTTAATATACTTTAAAAGAGTTTAAAAAAAGAAAGTCTTTTCTTCTTTTAAAAAAATTCTTGTGCATTAATGCAGCTTTTGCTACGTAAACATTTCAGTATGTTATTTAAATTTGCTAGATGTTATAGTTTGCCTTTTTGTGTTGTGTTGGTGTTTCCCGCTGTGCATAGGATTCATGTCATGGTTTGTCTAATACCATCTGACAAATCTAATGCTTTGTAGGCTTTTTTTAAAATACCCAGAACTAGAAAACCAAAGAAGACTGTTTATAAAAAGACATAACAGCCATTCTTCTCAGTTGGACAAGATAATGTGCTGTCTTAGTCCAGTTAAATCCAGCAGGAAAGCATTTGACATATGTTACCTTTCTCTGCATTTTGGTGACCCAAACTAGATCCTCAATTAGTTTGGGGCTGGACCTAGATTTTATCTCATTGAATATAAGTCCTCAAGCCTGCATTTGCTAAGATAGCAAGCTTACTACACGAAGACAGCACAGCATGCCTTCCACTGAGCACAATGGTTGTTAAATTTTCTCTTTGATGCAGGGATCTATTTTATGTTCTCTTGCTTTAATGGTAAAACAAAGGGGAAAAAACGAACCCCACAATCCAGAAATGATTAGGCTTGTTGGTTGTTACTAGATACAATGTGAAGAGGCTCTTAGGCCCAATTTCGGAGAAATGAATACAAATCCCAAATGTCTAGAGCCAACCATGCTGACATTTTCAATTGGAAAATGCTGTGTTAATCTGGATAATGTTTTAAGAATACTTATTGGCGGGTTACAGACCGCCAAATAGTACGTATACAATACGTACTAGGGTTAGGAAGGGGCGGTGCTTCCGCACCCCCCTAACCCTAGTACGTATTGAATACGTACAAGATGGCGGCGCCCTGTTCATACGGGCGCCGCCATCTTTATGTATCGGACGCTGAGCATCCGTACGTGTCGCAGCCTTTATGACGTAGCGAGTGCGCCCCTGGCGCCTCGCTACGTCACAAACGCGACTCTAAAAGAAGCTCCATTTTGGAGCTTCTTTTTCGGTCTGTGCGGGAGCTGCGCCGTCTGAAGGCTCCGGCTCCCCCGCGGACCTACCGGCGCCGGCGGCAGACCGCCGCAAAGCGGCGGTCTGTACCCCGCCATTGATCTTTGCAGCTATCAATTCTTCCCTGAAATGGTTGAAACCAGTTCTTTTCAAAAGTAAATAAATAAATAATAAAAGTTTTATTTATATACCGCAGCCTTCCATAGATCAGGGCGGTTTACACACAATTAAGATATACATACATAAATCAAACAAATCAAGCATAAACAATACATCAAAGAAACAATAAAAACAATAAAAAGATAAAAAGATAAAAAGATAAAACCCCAATTAGCCCTTCCTCATGGCCACGGAAAGAGGAGGGAGGCCCTAAATGATGTTCATGGGGGGAATGCTTGATGAAATAAGAAGGTCTTTAAATCCTTCTTGAATTGGGCCAGGGAGGTAGTCGAGCGGAGCTCAGCGGGCAGCGTATTCCAGAGGGCCGGGGCGGCGATGGAAAACGTCCGCTTGGTAACGGAGGAAAGCCTAGCCCCCGGCACCTTCAGGAGTTGCTGCCCAGATGTTCTGAGGGTGCGGGACGGAATGTATGGGGAGAGGCGGTCCTTCAGGTATCCCGGACCCAAGCCATTTAGGGCTTTATAGGTAATTACCAACGCCTTATATTGAGCTCGGAAGCGAATGGGCAGCCAGTGAAGATCTTTTAAAATCGGTGTTATATGGCTGGTCCTGGGAGCACCAGTGACCAGCCGGGCTGCCATATTCTGCACCAATTGTAGCTTCCGAGTTTGGTATAAGGGTTGCCCCATGTAGAGTACATTGCAGAAATCCAATCTTGAGGTTACCAGAGCATGTACAACCGTTTCAAGGTCCCTCTGGGCCAGGTATGGGCGCAGCTGGCGAATCAGCCGAAGCTGATAACAGGTGCTCTTGACCGTCGCATTCACCTGAGCAGTCAGGTGAAGCGACGAGTCAAGAAGCACGCCCAGACTGCGCACGGAGTCCTTCACAGGGAGCGTGACCCCGTTCAGGACAGGTGGAACCACCGCCATTCCTGGACCAGGAGAACCTATCACTAGTACCTCCGTTTTCTCTGGATTCAGTTTGAGTCGGTTTTCCCTCATCCAGCCCATTACTGACTCCAGACAGGCCACGAGAGGAGAGACGCCATCCCCAGTCACTGCATCAGTCGGAGACATAGAGAAAATAATTTGGGTGTCATCAGCGTACTGATAACCCCGCGCCCCATGTCTCCGGATGACCTCTCCCAGCGGTTTCATGTAAATGTTAAATAGCATGGGAGACAGAATGGCCCCTTGAGGGACCCCAGTTTTAAGGGGCCTCTCGTCGGAGCACACGTCTCCCAGCTGCACCATCTGGGACCTCCCAGAGAGGTAGGATCGGAACCACTGGAGCGCAGTGCCCCCCAATTCCCACCTCAGCTAGGCGCCCCAGAAGGATACCATGGTCTATGGTATCGAAAGCCGCTGAGATGTCCAAGAGCACCAACAGGGACACGCTTCCCCTGTCGATACCCAGACGGAGATCATCGACCAAGGCGACCATGGCCGTCTCAACCCCGTAACCCACCCGGAAGCCAGTTTGAAATGGGTCTAGATAATCCGTTTCATCCAAGACCGCCTGAAGTTGGATTGCAACCGCCCTCTCGATCACCTTCCCCAAAAATGGCAGCAGCGAAACTGGCCGATAATTATTATATACCAGGGGGTCGAGGGAGGGCTTTTTCAGAATAGGTTTTACGATGGCCAATTTGAGTTCTGATGGAAATTGGCCCTCCCTCAAAGATGTATTAATAATCCGGCGTAACAACGAAGTTACCGCCGGACCCCCCTGGGCCGCTAGCCACGAGGGACAGGGATCGAGAGAGCAGGTCGTCTTCCGAACTCTTCCGAGGATCTTGTCCACATCATCGGTACTCACCAACTCAAATCGATCCAGCACAATAGAGTCCACGGAGGCTCTGGACACCTCTACCCTAGTTTCTGCTTGAATGTCGGCGTTAAGACCTTCGCTTATCCGAGAGGTTTTATCCGCAAAAAAGTCGTTGAATTGGTCGCAGCAGGCCTTAGAAGGTTCCAGGATCTGGTTCAGGGAGGGAGGGAGCTGAGTTAGCTCCCTGACCACCCTGAACAACTCTGCTGGACGCGACTCTGCGGACGCAATACGAGCACCATAGAACGAATTCTTTGTTGCTCGTATTGCCTCTCCGTAGTCCTCTAACCGTTGGTCTAGGAGAGCCTTGTCGTCTAAGCAAAGGTATTTGCGCCAACGGTACTCTAGCCGTCGCAGTTCCCGCTTCCTTGCCCGGAGATCTTCTGTATACCAAGGCTTACATTTGGAAGCAGGCCTGAGAGGGCGCTTAGGAGCGATACTGTGTATAGCCCTTGAAAGACCGGAATTCCAGATACCGGTAAGGGCGTCAACAGAATCGCCGTCGCTACCAACCGTGAGCCCCTCTAAGGCCTCTTGGAACCTTCCAGGTTCCATCAACCTTCGAGGGTGGACCATCCGAATAGGTCCGCCACCCCCGGGGGGGGGATCTGGGTAGAGACCTTGATTTTAGCCTCTACCAGGAAATGATCCGTCCATGACAAGGGGGAAATATTGACTATTTCCGCCCACGGATTTTCCACATCCGAACAGAAGACCAAATCGAGAGTATTACCTGCACAATGTGTGGGACCCTGTATTAGCTGGGACAGGCCCATGGCCGCCATGGTCTCCATGAATTCCCGAGCCGCACCGGATGGAACATAGCTGGCCGCTAGAGGAATGTTGAGGTCGCCCAGGACAAGAAGCCTGGGCGTCTCCAACATTAGCTCTGCGACCAGCTGTGTCAGCTCGTTAAGGGAGTCTGCTAATGCACGGGGTGGCCGGTACACCAACAGAATCCCTAGACTGTCCCTAGCTTTAAGGGTCAGGTAAATACACTCAATATGGGACGTCTGTCGGATGTAGTTCCTGGTGAGGGACACGGTGTTCCTATGTATCAAGGCCACACCCCCCCCCGCCCACCTAACCTGCGCTGGTCCTTCACCGAGAACCCAGCAGGCAGGGCCTGAGCCCACACAGCATCCCCTTCAGGCCCTAGCCAGGTCTCGGTAATGCAAGCCAGGTCACATTTTGAGTCCTCCACAAGATCGTGGAGGATGTGGGTCTTGTTGTTGATTGACCTGGCGTTGCACAGGAGCAGCGACAAGGTTTGTGGCACGGTTGGAGCAACCCTCAGGTTCCTTTGGTTGGGAGGGGGACCGGAAGGAGGGATAGATATGATGCATCGATCCCTCCTTCCCCTGGAACGTAAGCCCCTTCTCCCACCGCCATACCTCCCCTTGCCCCACACTACCTCAATGGGAGCTCCGCTCAAGACGATGTTATCCCTTCCCTCCCCAGCCCATGCATTCCCCACACCCAGTTCATCACCCCACCCCACCACGGCCGTATAAAGAGCAGGGGTGAGCCACCCCAGGCATCCCCTGCTCTAGGGGCTAGAACCCAGCCTCCCTAACCCACCTAAAAATACGCAGCTGCGCAGTTGCGCAGCTGCGCGCTTGCTCACTGGGGAGCCGCAGATGACAAGTCCTAGGGCGGCTCCTCCGCGTGGGTGCGCAGCTGCGCAGCGTCCTCCAAACACGGAGGGCCGTCCGGCGGCGCGGCGGTGACCCCAGCAGCAGCAACACAGTCCTTGGGGGCGGGCAGAGGCGGGACGGAGGAGGAGGGCCAGACGCGATGGTTTTATCTGGTCGCTCTCACCGACACGCCCTCTCCCCCGCCTTCCTCCAGCTGTTCCTGGCCCCTGGGATGAGCGCTTGCTCACTGGGGAGCCGCAGATGACAAGTCCTAGGGCGGCTCCTCCGCGTGGGTGCGCAGCTGCGCAGCGTCCTCCAAACACGGAGGGCCGTCCGGCGGCGCGGCGGTG
>NC_056524.1:182412381-182432112 GCF_019175285.1 Sceloporus undulatus
GCCCCAGCAGCAGCAACACAGTCCTTGGGGGCGGGCAGAGGCGGGAAAGTATTTTCCCCACAATTTTCTCTGCACACCCCCAGCGTTAGCCAAGTCCAGGTTTTGGAAGCAGGTCCTGACACAGCCTATTTGAGTGTTTCAGAGAAACACAGATGTCATGCTGTGACTTGTTTGACAAAACATTTTTGGGCAGATGTCTCAGTATCTCAGGAACTCTTTCACCTTCTTGAGCTCTAGAGATTTGCCCAAATTGATGGTCGTAAGTCAGTTCTCCTGCTATAGGTCAAAAAGCTGTGTGGTAGTTCACTGAGAAGTCCTTTATTAAACATACCTATGAAGAAAATGTCACAGTAGGTTAGCAGCTGTTGTTTTTATATCTTTACCATTATGTGCACCAACCTGCAGATTTTAAATTTTCTTGGTGGCATATTGAATACACCCATTTTGTTAAAACTACTACCTCTCTCTTTCCCTCTTTCTCCCTCTGTCTTCCTTCCTGCCACCATACAAAGGATGCCTTTGAAATACTGGCTGAAAACGATGAGTTCAGAGAGAATGAGGGCCCTTGCCTTTCATTTAGGAGAGCAGCTTCTGTGTTGAAGTTTCTTCAGTTTGCTATAGCTAGAATAAACGATATTGAAGGACTGCCTTGGATGGGAGAACAAGTCAAAAAGGTCATTGAGGTGAGTTCTACAGAAAGTAACATGCATAGGGCTACTCATACAAACACATACAACATTCATGTGCCAGAACAATTCATAGTATGGGTTATTGAAACATGGTTTGTTGGGATTAGGGATGGAAATAATTTTGATTGGGCTCAATGGTCTAGCAGATTGTGAGCCAATTTGCAACTGGATCCAAGACTTCAGGTAATTTGTGAGATCTACAAGTTTCCAAGGAATAAGGTGCACACAAAGCACTGCATATATTCTGAAATGATTAAAATTTGCATAAATGAGAAAAATATATTTATGTGGACAACTGGAAAAAATGTTTCACTGGGGTAAACATTGCTCAAATTAGATAAACTGAGGAAATAAATGTGCAAATTAGGAAAAATGCTTAAAATCAGTTGAATAAATTTCATGTGTTCAACCCTATACGAATCAATAATTTAGAAATTGGGAGATTTTCACATTGTTAGTGATTTGGACATGTATCTTTGCTTACCAGCCAAGGCTTACTTTAACTGGCCATGAAATATTATCTCAACCTTTGGCTTGTTGTTGGTTTACAGATTCTGGCTATTTGAAACCATGGCTTGTCATGACATCCAAACATGCGACTGTGGCTTATTCCTGGCTTGCATCCTCAGTTGCCCACCATGAAATCAGAACTAGCAAGATCAAGCCAGAAATGCAGAAGAGAAGCCATGGTTTATTTATTTATCTGCTATACAATTTGTAGCTTAAGCAAAAAATCATGGTCAATATAAGCCATGGCTTATTATGCTGAACATACACATTATGTCAATAGTATCTAAGGAGATTATTGCATTAGCTTTACTGCTAGGATAGACCCGAGATGTAACTTTCTTAAGGAAGATCTTATCGCATTCACCCATCACTGGTCACTATGCAGCCCATATGCAACCCAGGCTTCTTCGGGCTTGTACCACATCTTTTCAACAATGGAAAAATACCATTCATGAAAAGCCGTGACAGAAGCCTGGGTTGCATACGGGCTGCATACTGTAATAAGATCCACTTTAAGAAAGAAAGATCCTGGATCTATCCCAGCAGTGAAGCTAATGCAATAATCTCCTAAATTAGCAAAATTGCTTTATGATGTTAGAATACAAATCAAAGAAAACTGTTAGATTAATAATAAATTAAATTAAATAAAAGTTAAGAATTCTGAAAATTCAGTCATCTACAGATAGTATGAACTTAATAAGTAAAGCATAAAAATGAAGTTTAGAAAGAGAAATAACTGAGAATCTGAAGTTTCTAATTTGGAAGTATATGCAACCTGTGCTTTTAATTTAAGGTTAGTACAGTTTTAATTCTATAGATAATTGAATAGTATTTTAATATTGAGTTTGTGTATGTTTTTAACAATGTGTAGTTTTAGCACAGTAGTGGGAAACCTGTGACTTCATATCCTACCATTCCCAGCCAGCATAGTCAGTAGTCAGACATGATGGGCATTGCAGTTGAAAAGTATTTGGAGGGCCATAGGCTGCCCAACCTTTATCACCAAGGGTGATTAATCCTTGGACTATTACTTTATAAATACATCCTATGATGCCTTTTCTACAATATTTATCCGAGTAAATAAATAACTCTAATTTGTACAGGATATACTAGAAGAAGGCGAGAGTGCTAGAGTGAAAGCTGTCCTAAACAGTGAATACTACAGATCATTTAAGGTAAGTCTATTTTGCTTTTTTCTTTTGGGGATCTGCCAAAAGTTTTATATGATATAAGCCTCGCTGTGCACTTCTTTTACCAAACATAGAATCTTGATTACAAAGATGAACGCCATCATGTAAAAAGTGAAGAGAGCTACATTGGCCATGATACAAAATCCTAGATCCATATAAGGGGAAATATCTTTATTAGGTAAACAAATTTATTGAAATAGATGGATCCCATGAAAAATAGTTGGACGGGGCTGCCATTTTGTACACACTTACCTCAGACTGGGAGTCTGTCTATATTGTAGAAATAATGCAGTGTGATACCATTATAACTGCCATGGCTCCATCCTACAGAATCCTGGGGTTTGTAGTTTTGTGAGGCACTAGCATTCCTTGGCAGAGAAGGCTAAAGACCGTTTAAAACAACAAATCCTAGGGATTCCATAGGATGGAACTGCAGCACTTAAAATGATGTCAAGGTGCATTATTTCTACAGTACAGATGTGCCCTATGTTTCACTACAGAAGTAGCATTATCAGTGTGTTGTATAGAAAACAGGCTTGCCTGTGATGATAGCCATTTCTCCCACTACAGTGCCCAAAAGTAGAGCATGGCATCATTCCCATTTGCCATTCTTTTTAGAAAGATGGCACTGGGAGAGCCCCATCATGGCTTGAAACAGCAAAAACATTGGGATTTTTAAAAATGATTTTGGTTGTTGTTGTCATATAAAAGGAAAATAACTTTACCTATACTGTCTTGCAAGAAAGGTAACAAAAGAAAATATATGAGTGGATTTCTTGTGTGCTGCCCTTCATCCCTGTGTTCCTCTTACATATAAAGAATCACATCCCTCCAAAATTAGTTGAGAAAGCTGCTGCTAAATGATAGAAAAGAGTTGGGAAACAAACATTTGTCTGTTTTGTCCTTGTGTGTAAGGACGAATAATTTCTGCTGGGTTCTGCATTGTGGGGGAAATTAATATTTCTGTTAGTTCTTTGTATCTGCACATGGCAAAATGTTTTGTGGTTATTCTGAAGTACATCTATATGTTTTTATGAGAAAATAATGGGGGTTTTGTTTGTGTAAAATACTTTTTTTCAGCAAAACTACGTTTTTATCCAAAAAACAGTAGTCCCGTATAGCCATGTTTTGCTGGCTTTTTGTGTGTGCCTAAAACAAGATGCTCTTTAAGCATGTTTTTAAAAATTAGTTGCTAGAAAATGCTATAATATCGCAATACACGAGTTTAATCTTTTGATACTTAATTGTGCAAAGAGTGTGGTCTTGAACTCCTGTTGCTAGTGCAATAAGGCTATGTCTCAAATATCTCTTTGTAGCCCTTGAATGTTCTTATTTATGAATTAAACCTTTTATCCAATGACTTGTTCCTCTTCAAGCTATATGGGCTTGTTCTCCCATAACTGTCAGTGAGATCCTCGATTGTCTGAATTTATACTGAAAAACCCATTGTACATCCTATGAAGTGGAGATTAGTGGAAGCTAAGTGATTTCTGCTTTTCACTCTTTCAGTAATATGTGAAGGTATTATGAAAATATTGTGAAGATATAATTGTTTATATTCCTCATGCAGTGGACCATCTTGGCAATATGTTTGTGTTTAGGCATGGGGGTGGCTACCTTTGTGTGATGGCTTTTACAGCACAATCAGCTTCAATAATAATAATAATAATAATAATAATAATAATAATAAACAAATTGTTTGTGAGGCATAAAGCTAGAGTAGGGAAGAAAGAATATGAACAGTCATCCCCATTTCTCAGTTTTTCTGGGGAGATTCAAGGAGGGCATTTGCCAAGGTGGACATTTGCAGTGGGGCATACAGGAACATTTCAGGGGCCACATGCAACCCATGGCCCATTGGTTGCCTACATGTGACCCACATTTTGGAGAATTACACAGGTTTCCCTATTAAATGTCAATGAAGTTCTGAAAAGTGGAAGCACAAATTAGCTGGATTCCTCCCTACTTTGGACTGATCTGTGAGTAATGTACTGAGGCTAAAGTGTAAACTCAAATAGTGTGACCTGCTAACAGAAAGATCAGTGATCTAAAGAAGTAAACAGTGTTTACTAGAGAAGGCAAAGTTTAATTTTGTTTCTTCTACTGCCATGGATACTTCATACTTTAATAACACACACACACACACACACACACACACACACACACACACACACACACTTAGTTTTTATTTAGAACCTAATAAAACTTCTGTGAATCCTCCTGATTCCATTAACTGCTAAGCAAACTGCTAAGCAAAGTACAAAAATTAATAGATAAGGATCTAAATAATTTTTGAAAAGTGAGATTACAAAATATAATCACTCTTGCTCCTAAACAGCAACCCTTACACAAAGAGTAGGTAATTTTACTTGTCGTATCTAAGATGTAGAGTAATATGTATTTTAATTGTCCGGGATTTTCATCCTTTTCTTTTCTTTATCGTAATTGCTTTAAAAAGCAATAATCTCATTAGAAAGACAAGATAAAATTAGCATGGCCTAAATTCCAAGGCTAGAGATTATTTAGAAGGGGAGCTTTATAATGGGACTCTATTGCCTATTCTCACACTCTACACATAGCAGGAGAAATTTTCTAAGACAAACCTGTGAAAAAAAGCACATGAATAAAAAGGTCACTATTCCTTGGAGATATTAATTTTCAACTGATAATGTGTGCTTTGTAGTGGTTTTTGACAGTCATGATTTTCTCATAGGTTACTGTCCTCTGGGAGTGCTGGGGTACAATAATGGTATTGGACTGGGACTTGCGATATGCTGGTTTCAGATGTTGCTAAGATATGAAACTGGGTCATTTTGTGCCAGTGACTCTTTCTCAGCCATCTTCTCCTTGGAGTTGTTGTGAAGTGACTGATGAACAGAGCCATGTATGCTTCCTTCAGCAATTGAAGGAAGGACAAGTAATCTAAGAGCTTGGGAAAGTTATTTTTTGGTGTAAAACCTCCATAATCCCCAAGTGGCCATGATAAACTGAGAGATTCTGAGGGTTATACTCTAGGGAAGAAGTGTTTCCAGACTCTGGATTATAAATGTCAAAAGTAATAATAAAACAGATCCTGAAGCAGCAGATAGCCACATAAGAATGACAAAAGAGCTCCTTTGTAGCTAATTCTGCTGAGACTCCTCCCCATACATGTACCTCTTAACCCAGGCAGTGGTGCAATTGAAATGTTTCTGAGGCACTGCAGATTGGTGCACAGGGAAATTGATTACTGTGGTGCTCTCTCAGTTGCGTGGCATATTGAGACGTCAGCTGGAGAGACTCCATCCCCAGGATCCTGCTACAGCTGCTTGTCTTGGAGTGTCCTATGCCTGGGAGAGTGCTGTATCCATCATTTCCCAACACATTTTTTTCTTTTTGCCGGCATGCAAAAACATTCTTATGTTTTTTAATGCTTAAGCAGGGAAGGTTTTAAATGTAGATGTATGTTTTATCTGTTTTTAACCTTTGTATGGTTTTATAGATCAGTTTTATAGTATTTTTAAAATTTGTCTTGAATTTTTTTGTAAACTTTTTAAAATTTCTTATGGACAACACCTTGGGGCCTGGCCTGGGAGAAAGGTGGCATAGAACTAAAGTAAGTAAATAAATAAAATACTCCAGTCTGCAGTGCCTTGGAAATTCTATTTTGGACATATTCAGTTTTGGAGGAGTGAGTTTGCCCAAATCGATACAGGGCAAAAGGGGGCTTGGTTTCCACTGAATGGCTTAAGGGGAAGGTTGCTGGGTCATGTTCAGTCATTAAATATTGTAAATGCGAATCTCAAAAGTCACGAAATCATAAATTCATTTTACTGTCTCATAAATACTGAACTGGATGCCAACCATTGATTCTTATAACATACCTACAGCAACTATCAGTGTGTTAAGAATAACAAAACTCTTGAAAACAGTTCACTAGGTTGTTCTTCTGCAAAACCCCAGTGAAAATGCTCAGTGCTTCAGGACCAGATGAATTACATCCAAGGGTATTAAAAGAACGGGCAAATGTAATATCGGAGCCATTGGCAATAATCTTTGAGAATCCTGGAGAACAGGAGAAGGCCCAGCAGACTGGAGGAGGGCAAATGTTGTCCCCATTTTCAAAAAGAGGGAAAAAGAGGATCCCAACAATTATCGTCCAGTTAGTCTGACATCAATACCAGGAAAGATTCTAGAGCAGATCATTAAACAGAGAGTCTATGAACATCTAGAAAGCAATACCATAATCGCAAAAAGTCAACATGGGTTTCAGAGAAAGAAGTCATGCCAGACAAATCTAGATGAAGGGAATGCTGTGAATATAGTAAATCTTGATTTCGCTTAGGCTTTTGAGAGGTTTCCCCATGACATTTTGCAAACAAGCTAGTGAAATGTGGGATAGACAAGGTAACTGTTACATGGATTTGTAATTGTTTGACTGGCCAAACCCAAAGGATGCTCAAGAATGGCTCCTTTTCATCCTGGAGAGAAGTGACCAGTGGGGTCCCACAGGGCTCTGTCCTGGACCCAGTGCTATTTAACATCTTTATCAATGTCTTGGATGACAGAATTGGGGGTATACTTATCAAATTTGCAGAAGACACCAAATTAGGAGGAGTAGCTAATACCCCTGAGGATAGGATCAAAATTCAAAATGACATTAATAAATTAGAAAGCTGGGCCAAAACTAACAAAATGAATTTCATCACGGAGAAATGTAAGATATTGCACTTAGGGTGGAAAAATGAAATGAACAGATATAGGATGGGGGACACCTGGCTGAAAGAGAGTACGTGTGAAAGGGATCTGGGAGTCCAAGTAGACCACAAATTGAACATGAGTCAGCAGTGTGATGCGGCAGCTAACAAGGCCAATGAGATTTTAGGCTGTATCAATAGAAGTATAGGCGGGTTACAAACCGCCATAAAGTACGCGCTCCGCGCGTACTAGGGTTAGGAAGGGCCGTATTAGGGTTAGGAAGGTTCTTACCTTCCTGACAGCCCTTCCTCCCAGTACGCGTGGAGCGCGTACTTTTTTGCGGTGCCCATCCACATGGGCGCTGCCATGTTGACGTATTGGACGCTGTGCGTCCAGACGTGTCGCGGCGGAAGTGACGTCGCGAGGACGCACTCCACCCCTCGCGGCGCCACTTCCGCGTTCCAAAAAGGAGCGGCATTTCGCCGCTCCTTTTTTGCTGCGCGGGGAAGCCTCGCGGTCTGGCAGCTGGGGCTTCCCTACGCAGCGAATGGCGGCGGCGGGAAAACGGCCCCTTGAGGGCCATTTGTAACCCGCCATAGTGTCTAGATCAAGGGAAGTAATAGTGCTACTGTATTCTGCTCTGTAAGGCCCTACCTGGAATACTGTGTCCAGTTCTGGGCACCACAATTCAAAAAGGATGTTGAGAAACTGGAGCATATCCAAAGGAGGGCAACTAAAATGCTGAAGGGTCTGGAAACCATGCCCTATGAAGAACGACTTAGGGAGCTGGGGATGTTTAGCTTGGAGAAGAGAAGGTTAAGAGGTGATATGATAGCCCTGTTTAAATACTTGAAGGGATGTCATATTGAGGAGGAAGCAAGCTTTTTTTCTGTTGCTGCAGAGACTAGGACCTGGAGCAATGGATGCAAGCTACAGGAAAAGAGATTCCAGCTCAGCATTAGGAGGAACTTCCTGACAGTAAAGGCTGTTTAGAAGTGGAACAAACTCCCTCAGAGTGTAGTCTCCTTCCTTGGAGGTCTTTAAACAGAGGCTGGATAGGCATCTGTTGGGGATGCTTTGATTTAGATTTCCTGCATGGCAGGGGGTTGGACTAGGTGGTCCTTGTGGTCTCTTTCAACTCTATGATTCTATGATTCTAGTATCCTGGGAGGGAGGCTACTATTGCTTTCAGTGGCGGCTTCTTTTCACTGATAAATAGCAGTTTTTGATGGATGATTTTCAGAGGAAACATGATACAACATAACAACTCTTATCAGCATGGTGTATTTGTGGGTGCATGCAGGGGGATGCTGATGTGGGCAGCACCAGGAAACTAGCTTTTGAACTGAATTCCAGCAGGCCCACTGCACACCATCCCTCCCAGCTGTTGTACTGAATTTGTTATTTGTTGCCTACTGAAACCTTTTCAAAGTTTTTTTGACAATAGAACAATCCCTCCTCCTCTTTTCATGTTTCTACAGCTGCCAGTGATATACAATATTTTTATTTTATTTGATGACATTTGTACTTCCTCATATCCTATAATATCAGATTGGTTTGAATATTGAAATAATTTTAATAAAAAAGATAATAAAAAACTTAATAAAACCACCAATAACATTTCAGTCTTCATGCTTCATTGCCCCTTCCTCTCCACCTATTCTCTTTTCAGTTCATTGGTGTATGTTAAATTGTGTGTCCTTCAATTTACATTGGAAACCAATTTGATTGTACAAACATGACACTTGAAATGCATACTTACATTTAACATACTGAATAGTTTGGCCACACTTAATGCCAGGAATCAAAAGTTAAATAGTTTTGTTGTTAGCTGCCCCCGAATTGACTTCAACTCATGGTGACCCTGTTGATGAGACATCTCCAAGTCTCTTTGTCCTCCACTGCTCTGCTCATTTCCTGCAGACTTTTGCCTGTGTCCTCCCTAATTGAGCCTAGCTATCTGGTGTGTGGTCTACTTCTCCTTCTACCCCAAACTTTCCCCAGTATTATTGTCTTTTCCAATGAGTCATGCCTTCTCATGATGTGGCCAAAGTATGACCATTTCAGTTTAATCATCTGGACCTCTAGGGATATCAGTCAAACAACAATATGTAAAATGCACATAGAGAGCCAGCATGGTGTAGTGTTTTGAGTGTGGGAGTATGACCCTGGGGACTAGGGTTTGATTCCCTGCTCAGCCATAAAAACCCACTGGGTGACCTTGGGCAAGTCACATACTCTCAGTCCCAGAAAACCCCATGATAAGTTCACCTTAGGATTACTATAAGTTAGAAATGACTTGAAAGCACACAACAACGACAATATGCAGATATTTGGAAGACACCCATTTTCTTCTGTGCTATTCCTTGCTCATAACCATTCTTTCATTATAATGGAACATGTGCAAAATAACATGTATCTAGGATACAATAAAATAACAAAAAGGTAAGTTGAAATCTTGAAGGAAAAGCCCAGACATTTTAGTCTAATTATGGCTACTCTGGTCACTATAGTCCTTTTGGAAATTAGAAAATAAGGACTCTAGGAGCTACAGTCTAAACAATATCTAGAGAGCTACAAGTTGCTCACTTCCACATGAAAGTTGATAATCATGTTTCATTTCGTAGAATTATAGACTTGGAGAATTGGAAGGCATCCCAAAGTCATTTTTTCTTGTTCTTGTGTCAGGGTGGAAAAGTAAAGTTTCAATCTAAAAATGCTTGCTGAAAATCTGTTCACTTCTTCTTGTTGTTGTTGTTAACTGCCCTCAAGTCGGCATCAGTTCATGGAAACCCTGTGGATGAGACTTCTCCAAGATTCCCTGTCCACTACCTCTCTGCTCAGGTCCTGCAGACTTATGCCTGTGGACCCCCTGATTGAGTCTAACTGGCATGGGGTCTTCCTCTCTTTCTACTTTCTTTTGTTTTTCCTAGCATGGTTGTCTTTTTTAATGATTCATTCTTCCTCATGTGCAAGCATACTGAGATACTATATGCTCGTCATCCGTTATATAATACTAGCCAAATTGAATGGAATGGCTTTTATTTGCAATATAGGAGATTATCACACCCAGAAATCCTGTCGGGATAGATGCGGGAGTGAAAAGCCAAAGCCAGGTGTTATCGCATGAAGCTGTGGCAGGATAATTGCAACCCGTATGCAGCAGCCCAGACCCCAGCTGTGCTTATCCAGAGGGTTTTCAAAAATGGCAACCTCCATTTTTGAAAAGCTGCTGGATAAGCACGGCTTGGGCCCAGGCTGCATATGGGCTGCACTCACCTGGCCATGGCTACATGTGATTACACCCAGTTTTGTCTTTTCAATCCCGCATCTTTCCCGGTAGGATTTCCTGGTGTGATAATCTCCAGAGTCAGGCCAGTGTGCTTTGTCTTTATACTAAAGTTCACAGAACATGAGGATTTGTTCTACAGATGTATTCCAAAGCACTGCTTTTAATTAAATATATATACTTTTCTGCACTCAATGTAGCTCTTCACCTCTGTTTTTGGAGTGGGACTAAAGACATCTGGAAAGTGGTTCAGGATGGGTTTGCGGACTCTGGAAGATGTGAAGTGTGACAAGAATGTGCAATTTACGAGAATGCAAAAAGCAGGTAAAAATTCCATTTGGCATGTAACATAGGTTAAGACAACATTAATTAGAATAACATGTTTACTGATGAGCATGCTAATAAGGTCTATTCAATCAATGTGCCTCTTACTCTTTTTTTGGGACATTCATAGAATATATAGTAAAGTTGAACATTTTTGTTTCCCAAAGATCATTATTTCAGTATTCCTAACAGTGTAAGAGTTATTTTAGGAAATATAAACTTAATAAATAAATAAATCCCATCTGTATTAGGATGAAATAAGAATTATTTTGCTTATTATTATTATTATTATTATTATTATTATTATTATTATTATTTCATTTCTTTACAAACACCAAACCATCATAACATGACAACATTACACCATAAAAGAACATTTGACATTTAACCCCAAAACGACAATTCCCTCTACCCCTGACATAACTAAAATTACATATAATATACATATCACTTCCGACTGATCAGCTCTCTACTTTGAATGTTATCATAATGTTGTTTAATCTTATTCTGTTTTTTGAATTTATGCCTTTACACAGTTAATGTAGTTTGTATTTTTGTCCATGTAACAGATAGAGAAAAAATATTGTAGTTATTTTTCAAAATCTAGAAACTGTATGTCCTGTCTTTCGATCTTATGAGCAAATCTTAGTTCTTTCCTATTCATAGCATTAAGTCAATCCTAGTTACTAAATATCCCCTGCATTCCCCCCTTTCCCCTTACAAATAGATCCTTCTATAATCAACAATACTTTTTTCAAGAAAATGAGAAAGAGGGGTCTGCTTCTAAGGGAGAAATAAGAATTATTTTGGATGTGGGAAATTTTCTTGCTAAAAACAAACAAAAGTAACCCCACTATTGTTTCAAGTCACAAAAGTTTTGCAAACATATTTCTATAACACAGATGTTTATTCAGTTTTATCTGATAGTTCAGTGCTCAAAGAGAATTAACTATGTGTTTCTGAGTCATTCCTTCTTCTTTCCTTGCTGCACAAAACAACAACAACACACAGACCAATCATCCATCCATCCATCCATCCATCCATCCATCCATCCATCCATCCATCCATCCATCCTTCCATCCAAAGAAAATCCCATATATTGGAAAAAGCATAGATTTAGACATCTTTGTGATATAGGCTTAGCCTACTGGAATTTTCAATATCTGTTAAATTTGTTTTCAGGGGCAGGGATTAAATGAGCTGGTTGAGTTAGGCCATCTCATTACCTAACCTCTTCTTTAGATACAACAGTATATGTCTTTTTATTGGGGATTTTCTGTTTCTTATCTGGCTTCGTTGTTGTTTTTGTTGTTGTTGCTGCTGCTGCTGCAACTGTTATTTTTGTTGCTGTTATGTGACTCATGTTGATTACAAAACTTGGTGACTCTATCCTAGGGGTTTTCCTGGCAAGATTTATTCAGAGGAGGTTTGGCAGTACATTACCCTGAGCCTGAGAGACTGTGACTTGCTCAAAGTCATCAAGTGGATTCATAAGGCTGAGTAGGGATTCAAACTCTTGGTCTCTTGGACTCTTAGTCCAGCACTCAAACAACTATACTATACTGACACAAATAAATACTGACTCTTAAAATAAAGTATTTTGTTAAAATTTAAATTTATTTCCCCCTCAGTTTTCTAAATCTTTCCGCTTAAACTCTATGTTTAAATGTCTAGCTTTCAGTTGAAAAATGCCACTCATTGCCCATAGAGAAAAGCAACCAGTGTTTAAGGGGTTGTGTGTGACCTGCAGCCTAATTTAGAAAGCTCTCTAGAGGTGATCAGCAGAGACCTCTGTAAAATACTATCTTGTCAACTTGCTAGATAGAAAGGAAGAAGGAAAGAGAGAGAAAAAAGGAGTGATGAAACATTAAACAGAAATGAGGCAACCCATTCACTTTTGGCTTCGATTCCACCTACTGCAAACCAACACAATTTCAAGATTTGGGCTCCAACAAATTATCCATGAGTGAGTGCAGCTCTCAACAACAACAACAACAACAAATTCCCACTCCAGATTTAACACAACCAAAGATCAAAATCTCACCAATGAACATGTTAATCAGGATAAATTTCTTACAAGGATTGCCACTTCCTTGGAGAAAACTGGAGGTCCCTCGTGTGTCTATCATCACTTTTGACCAATGCCAAAGTATTTGAAAGCTCCAGTTTGTGACTGATTGACCAAATTCAGTTATGTTGCCATAATGAAATTGAATAAAACTGATTTATTCATTTAAAGTAGATTTCTAGAATACCCCATTATGATTGTTCCAACCTGGTGAGATAGCTAATTCTTAACTAGCTGGCAAATAAAAGCCAAGAGTGATTTTATATGTTTTGGATAGACCTTGATATTAGGTCTTGTATGTTTTTACACCTAGTATAGTGTCCACTATATTACCTCACTAAACCAAACTATACCTCACTGTATAAAAACACTTTTCAGGGTTACTACATTATGAAGATCTTATTAGCTGTGTTTTGAAGGCAGAAGCAGATTTGATATACCTGATTGTTAAGGACACCGTATGGAAATTTTGCCCCGGTGCTTTAGTTACTTTGACTGGTGGTTTCCGAAGGTGAGTATAATAAACCATAGCCCTCTGGGCAGTGTATGATCTCTCCCAGTTTATTTATAAAGCATGCTACATTTAAAGGTTGTGACATTTTCCTTTGAATTAACTTTGATAGTATTTTAAAACTCTTGCTACACCAGAGTTGTGTATGCTGTGTATGCTCAAATATAAATTGACTTCATGTATAAGTCAAGGGCAGATTTTGAAACTCAGATTTTGATATGATCCTTGGATATGTTGAGGGTAAAATTGAGGGTCATGTAGCAAAGGATGTAAAGAATGAAGCAAAGGAAAATTATTCCAAAAAACCTTACAAATTTCCAGCAGTCATAAACTGTTGGTGCTCACCCTAAAGGCTGGATTGATGATGGGGGAGTTGGGCTGGATGGCCCTTGTAGTCTTTTCCAACTCTGATTCCATGATTGTAGAAGGAGATCATTGCAACATATGCCATGTTTTAGGCAAGACAGGTTGAAGGAAGCTGACTCTTAAAGCAATTCTAACAGCTACAGTGATCTCTCTCAATGACTTCTAATGCTTTAGTGCTATATATATATAGCACTATATATATTGAGATTCCTAGGAACAGAGACCTCCATTACTTTAGTGCTATATTTCCTTAGAAATGGATTCAATTGTTAGGATTGCTTTTCTTATGTTTAAATTTTTCCAAAATGCTTCCTCGAGAGTACATGAGTATAGATACTGCTTTGTGGCCTGACCCTAAGGTATGAAGACTCAGGTCAATCGATCAAAATTTTGAATAATTTCATATTCATCATTACCATAATGCAGATGTGGGCATCCATGTTTGTTAGCTATATTAAATAAAGTTAGTCATTTTCTGTAAGCCTGCTCTGTCTTATCAGAAAGAGTTGCAATTGCTGTTTGTTTCTGTGTTATGTATGTTTTGAAGTGCATTGATATTAAGAGAGGCATACATTACTTATTCAGCTTTGTTCCCCAAGGTTCCTACACATGCCACATCAACAAAGTGTGACAGAAGAAGCTAAGATAGTTCTCAGCAATCTGTTCAGTTTATGCGTTGCATTTGTTCATAATCTTGAGATGCATCTTTCTCTTTGATTTGCAAAAACTGAGATGCAAGTGTTTGTCAGGAAAACAAAAATCATACTTGGAAGTTGTTTTGTGTTTTCATGGACTTGTAATTTGTGTAGGCCTACAGAAACCATATCACATCTGACCTTGGCAGCTAAGCAGGGTCAGCTCTGCTTAGTATTTGGATGGGAGACTGCCAGCGAATACCAAGTACTATAGACTATGGAGATTACCACATTAATGTGCTTTTGCATTGCATTTGCACAATTCCTTTCATGTGATTACAATGTTATCAATAACATTATAGAAACACTTCTTTCGGCATTACCTGCTTAAAGACCTCTAAGGAAGGAAATTCCACTACCCTCTGAGGGAGTTTGTTCCACTATCGAACAGCCCCTACTGTCAGGAAGTTCCTCCTAATGCTGAGGTGGAATCTCTTTTCCTGTATCTTGCATCCATTGCTCCGGGTCCTAGTCTCTGGAGCGGTATGAAACAAGCTTGCTCCCTCCTCAGTGTGACATCCCTTCAAATATTTAAACAGGGCTATCATATCTTTTCCAGGCTAAACATCCCCAGCTCCCTAAGTTGTTCCTCATAGGGCATGGTTTCCAGACCCTTCACCATTTTGGTCATCCTCGTTTGGACACGCTCCAGTTTCTCAACATCCTTTTTAAATTGTGATGCCCAGAACTGGACACAATATTCCAGCTGGAGCCTGACCAGAGCAGAATAGAGTGGCATTATTACTTCCCTTGATCTACACACTATACTTTTATTGATGCAACCTAAAATCGCATTGGCCTTGTTAGCTGCCGCATCACACTGTTGATTCATGTTAAATTTGTGGTCTACTTGGACTCCCAGATCCCTTTCACACGTACTCTCTTTCAGCCAGGTGTCCCCCAGCCTATATCTGTTCATTTCATTTTCCCACCCTAAGTGCAGTACCTTACATTTCTCCGTGTTGAAGTTCATCTTGTTAGCTTTGGCCCAGCTTGCTAATCTATTTAGCTCATTCTGAATTTTGATCCTGTCTGCAGGGGTATTAGCTACTCCTCCTAATTTTGTGTCATCTGCAAATATGATAAGTATACCCCCAATTCTGTGTTGTAATCTCCTATATTTCATAGGAAGGAACTGGAAAAACTATACGTATCTGAGGATTCCTTGCTTAAGAAAAAACTATGAAATCCATGGGGTCATCGTAAATCAACAGGTGAATTGAAATTACATGCACACATAATTTGTGGTCATCTTGAAACCATTGGACTAGAACTTCCACAATGATTTAAAGTTTTCCCCTTTCCAAACTTTCTTTACTCACAAGTTTTCCTTACATAAATGGATAGGCAGAGATATCAGGTGTTATGGTAAGACTAGATTAATTTTTTGATGAAATTACATTCCTTGTTGGGAAGAAATACATCTGTTGCAGTCATTCTAAACACATTTTTAAAACTTAGGAGGATACATCTGAGCCAGACCAGTAGTCAGTCTAGTTCATTATTGTTGACGCTGGCTGGCTTTCAGCAGATTTTTCTTGAAGCTGCACCTGGAGATATTGGGGCTTGAACCCTGGGGCATTGTGCATGCAGAGCAGTTTGCTCTGCCACTAACCTTCTCTGCTCTGTCTCTTTTCACATGTGCCATTTTGCAGGTCACACTTCTGTGCTCAGAAACAATAGCACTTTTCACTAGAAGCCATTTCTAACAGAACCAATGATTTATACTTGCATCTGTACTGACATTCAAATCAAGCTGATTTTCACTGACCTACAATAAAATGCAAGTTACATGACTCTAGGTATCTTTTCAGGTCGTCTTATTACAAACAAAATACAGCAAGTGGATGTTAAAAGCATACCCACAAATAGCAAATGACCCCAGGACAAAGCGGCATCAATGTATTCTGCCTCTCATGATTTGTGTATTACAGCCTGATGCAACAACAGGAAGTAAAGTTGTTCAAAGTCAGTCCAAATTTAGAAATATGTGGTACACTTCACTGAAAGCTGCACCACTTCAGAACTGTGCGGGTGAGGTGTTCATTGCTTCAGCTAGACTCCATTAGACTTACTATGTCATAACTGTGCTTAGATCACAGCCTAACATTGTTATGCTTAGCCCTTATCTGTGAACAAATCCACTACAGTCTGGGGGCTTGCTTCTGAGTAAACACACTTGAGATCAGATTGTATGGAATTACTGCTCTTGCATATATGTATAAGGATATAAGCAAGGGTGGGGATAAGGACCTTGTTTTCTGCTGCAGGGATGACTTGTTGGAGGACACATCGTGATTTTGCTGAAAGGGCTGAAGTCAACAGTAGATGGGGCCAGAGCAAAAATGTAGGCAAGCACATGCTTTTTCTTTTTTCTTTCTCCCCACTTAGTGGACTGAAAGGGAAGGGATTGTCACAAAGGCCTGAATAGACAATTTGGAGAAAGCTCTTGAAATAAGGTTGAGGAGTGAGATTGGGCCAAAAGCCACGTGTGAGCCAACAACAGTAAAGTGGAATGAAAATCCAGTTGAATTATGGATGTTCCTTATTCTGTGATTTGAGACTTTTGGTTTTCCTGGATCTACCACACCGCATTGGGAAATGATAAAAATGCCTTTTAGCAATCACACTTGCATCTGGATGGTTTTGAAAAACCAATAACTTGTAGAGCAGGAAGTCTTGTATAAATTTAGAACAGCTGTGAGAAAACACTGAATATATATATCCTTTCCCACTCACACTGTCAATGTACTGTAAATGCATTTTATGTTTACTTAGTGAGATGTTTGGCTACACAAAACAGGTCAAAAATGATTGCCATAGTGATGTTAAGTATAATCATATGATATCAGGTCAGATCAGTGTGGGCTACTGCAATAGTACAAGTGCTATCACACAACAAGATAAGAGCAAAATGTTTTCCAAATTCTCGTTTCAGGAGACACTTAGCTACCTTATAATTTTTAAAAGACCACTGCTAATTCAGGATTTCCCCCCAAAGCAGAATATTCTCCAGCTATCATATAGAACCTAGCGGTTTTACTGAGACTAAAGTTTTTTTTTTAAAAAAGTATGTGATTCAAAGAAACATGTTTCACCTTCATTTCATTTTCAGCTCCCCCATAAAAAGGTTTTGCTAAAGAGCTAGCATAGTGTAGTGGTTTGTGAATTGGACCAGGACTCTGGGAGACCAGGGTTTGGATTCGTACTTAACCATGGAAATGCAGTGGGTGAGCCTGGGCAAGTCACACTCTCTCAACTTCAGACGAAGGCAACTCCTTTTGAACAATGTTATCAATAACATCATAGGTTGCTTTAGGGTTGCCATAAATTGGAAATGACTTGAAGGCATACAATCACACTAATAAGAGCTTAATTTTTAAAAAAATAAAAAAATAACAAGAACAACAGCTTCTGCTTCCCTCATCTTCCTGGATTAATCACCTAGATGATCTCACCCAGTCAGGATTTACAGAGTCCGATCTGGTTATGGAGCTTATCACTCAGCATTTTAAATCAGCTCCAGCCTGATGGAGCTGGGATGCGGGATGGAGGTGGGGATTATTGTTCACTAAATCACTGCTGAGCCACCGGCCACCATCAGCCCGGATCCAATCTGGGTCCTAGCTGCACTCCGCCATCACTTTTTTAGAAGCTGAAAAGCTTTCCAACTTCTAAAAAGTGTGGGAAGAATATGGCTGGGACCTGGGCTGATGGTGGCCAACGATTTGTGAGTGAGTGATAATCCCCGCCTCCATCTCGTGGATGGGAGTTTAAAATGCTGGGAGATAAGCTCCTATGTTATGATGCCACTGAGTGCAAGTGGGGGCAGTTAACAGCGTATTTATGTGTAAATAAATAAGCAAATATTTTTACAAGGAGTGCCAGTGAATTGTGGAAAGGAAAGTATGTTGCCAGGAATGTTGGCAAAAGAGTAGTTTTTGCTCATATAGTTTTAAGAGTAAGATAGTTTTAATTCAACTCTATGAAATTTATGATATGCTGAGAAAAGTGGCATGTTGCTCATAAGAAAATGGAACTGGCATTAGAGTGCCTTTGTTAGTCCTGCTGAGAGCAATTTAAAAAGCTAACTGTAAGGGCAGCAGGATAAGTGCAATAATTACTCATTGCTGTTATATCAGACTTGTAATAATAGTGTACTAATTATAGTACTGAAAAAGCCAATATCTTACTGGTTGGCTTCTTTTATTTCTATTGTAATCTGCAGAGTGTGATATACAATGCCTAACATAATGTTGCCATCAAGATGTTGGAACTGGAACACTCTGCTGCATCACAGGTGCTGAGTCAAGCTTTTGAATGTCTTCGCAAACATTTTTGGAAAAAGAACGTGTAGTCTTCATTACAGTGTAAGCTATGGCTAGTGATACATTGGCCTTCCAGAGCTTTTGGATTACTGAACCCACACAATCCTATACCATTGGCCACTGTCTCACTCAAAAAGCCTGGAGGGCCAAGGGTTGCTCATTCCTTTTGCAAATTGTGAATTACAGGAATGTATCCTGTTCCTCTCCTGTGAAAAAATGAATAACCCAGAGAAGTGTAGATAAATTTGGATTGGGGAGAACTGGATACAGATGACTCTCAGCCTAACCTAACTCACATGCGAGGTTACATATTTTATGCCAAGGAGGAGATGCACAATTTACAAATCTACAATAAGGAGAAGAATGGAAGAGAGAAAGGGGAAAACATATGCAACCAATCCTCTATTAGTACTGGATTTCATTGTCAGAGGCTGTCCCAGTTTGCCCCAGATAGCAACCACAAATAAACAACACAGAGGGGGTGTTCTCACTTAAGATTTGAAACGATTTAAAATACAACGTTTTTAATAGATCCGATTCAAAATAACCCTGGTCTTATTCCGCGTTCCGAATCGCTTTTATTCTTCGTTCCCATCTGGTTTTTTAAATCGAAGTTTTTACCTGCAAGCGTTCCTACTTGGCATGAATTCGGTGTTTAAATAAATCGATTCTTCTCCTCCATACCTTATTTGGAGCTGTCAATCAATAGTACGTCAGAATGACGTAACGTTAATCCAGAATATTTGGAAGCGATTTATCTTTTGGCATCGTTTCCATTTCATTGACAGCCAGGGAGAATCCCTTCAGAGAGCCCAGAGATCAATGGGAGAGGCTTCTGACAAAGCGAAGCTCTTTCCAGAGGAACTATGGGATAGGTTTTGGAGGGCAGCATCCTGTCTCCCAAAACAGCCAGGGAGAATCCCTTCAGAGAGCCCAGAGATCAATGGGAGAGGCTTCTGGCAATGCGAAGCTCTTTCCAGAGGAACTATGGGATAGGTTTTGGAGGGCAGCATCCTGTCTCCCAAAACAGCCAGGGAGAATCCCTTCAGAGAGCCCAGAGATCAATGGGAGAGGCTTCTGGCAA